>NW_028278039.1:0-238386 GCF_059751315.1 Micrasema longulum
TCCTGCATTTGCCTGGCACTCGATTTCAATTAATATTTTTAAAATATACATAACCTGGTGTTTATCTAATAATATACATCTGAACTTAAGTACCTAAGTGCATTTTTTCGTCTGGAAAATCCAATCATATTCGACTACTCACTGAAGTATGAAATATTATCATCAGTGTCTAGTATACGCGATTTGGGTATTATACTTGACACTAAACTTTCTTTTACAATTCATATTGAACATGTTATCAATAAATCCTTAAGACTCCTTGAATTTATTAACAGAAGCAAAACTGACTTCAAAAATATCAATACCCTTAAAACTATCTTATGTTCCCTGGTTCGCCCGCATCTAGAGTTTTCCTCTGTTGCTGGTCTCCATATTATGATGTTCACATCAAGAATATTGAATCAGTTCAACATCGATTTTTGAGAAAGATAGGCTGGAGGTTGGGCTTATCTAGAGACCAATATACGTAAAATGAGTTAGAAACTAGCTTAAATATATCTTCTCTTTAAGACCGTCGAAATAAATCCGACCTTCTAGTCCTATTTAAAATTCTCAACTCACTGTTTGATGCGCCTGAACTACTGAGCTCAAATATCCCAACTAGAAACCTCAGACTAAACTTATTATTTTATACCGATAACCATAGAACTAACTATGATTTTAATTCTATGCCCAGAATTCTTAGGTCTGCCAACAAACATACCAGTCTTGATTTATTTGAGAACACGTTGTCTTCTTTCAAACGATCACTGAATCAAATTCCATTATAAACACCTCTCTCCCGCTTCCACTTCCACCAAGTCTACTAAATACCATTGTGTCTTTCTACTTTCCTTTATAATATTCTTTTATGTATAAATATGTCCTTAAAAATGCCCATTGGGCGTATACATAAATAAATAAATAATTAAATAAATACCAATCCACCCTATGTTATTTTATCGCCCCGTGTGGATTTTTACCAAGGTGTGAAATGAACCAATCGCGGGCTGGGACTATCAATAATAAAATCATTATTAAAAATAATTTCATAAGCTCGTACTCCAAAAGAATTAGCTAGCTCATAATAATCTAAAGAAAATTACTTTAGTAAGTCAGCTGTAGGTAATTACAAATTCCATTTAGTTTTGTTTCACTGCGCTGTGGCTAATTACGTCCTTATTTTTTGGGTTCCGACTCTTAAATCTAATCACAATGATTATTTTATTCTTAGCACATGCCACCCAAGTGTAACTTTCTGGGTGGGCCTTGGGCATACGTACATTTATAGCAATACGGGGTACGGGACACGGGCACTGGGCCTTGCCCCTTGGGGTCTTTTCATTTCTAATGCCCTTTTAAGTACCTACCCCCAAACAAATATTTCATGTTACACAAGATTTATTCCGCTATCATTTAAAACACATCAGGTACAATAAATTTCCCCAGGACGTGTTCAAAAAATACAAGGGTAAAGTCAGTTTCACTATGATTCATCCGTGTGGTACTTTTACACGTATTCACTGAAATAAGATATGTATTTCGGCCTAGCCATGTCACAATATTTTTTTTTTCAAAAAACATCTGTACCTTAAAGGATAAAACACGGGAGTCACATTGTACGAAATGTTCAGGAAACAATATTTTCTGATTGTGCGAATTCCAAAATATGAAAACTTTTGAACCAAATGAGATCATTTCAATATTTAAAGAACTTTAATAAGTAAACACATGATTATTTTGATAATAATGCCACAAATTAAAATATCTATTTCAGTCTTTATCACGAATGTATTGACAATTTTCTTGTCAGGCGACTACGGAAAGTGGTCCCAACAGAATGCCCCTACGAAGTTTTCGCGTAACCTAAACTTAATACCTAGAACACGTACGATGTTTTCTCGGAGACACTTTTCATATATAGCTCTAAGAGTGTTCAACGTCTCGGATGAACATATTAAGTTCTCCAAAACAACGTATATATTTAAGATGAAGATCCATTATTGGATTTTATCGAGGGGTAGAGACCACTGTATGAGATTGCTTCGGGAATAAATATATAACATCGACGCTGTCTTCATTATTATCCATATACGTATATGTGTAAATCATCTTTGAATGAACTTAAAAGCGATGCATAAGTATTTGTAAATACATATTTTAACTTTGTTATTATGTTTATTAAATTACATATTCCACCATATATGTAGATGTGTCACAATTATTACTTTATTAACAATATTTTGAGTTTGTCTAAATTTATGTAAACTTCACAAACATCAACAGATGAAAAAATTGAAGGAATATAGATGTTTAAATATGGGCAGAATGGTGAATGTTACACAGTGTGTAAATTGGCCACTTAAACCAGCCAACGATAGGTCATAAGCCCTGTAGATGCCTAGACTTCTATATTACCTTTTCTGAAATGTTCTTCATCTCTGTTGTAGTATGTTACTATCATATTATATACGTAAAGTTACACATTTATACAAAGTTGCTTTGACTAGGGTTGTTTACCTCGTTCTAAGACAGTAAAAAAAATTACATAAAAAACCGTAATCAATACACGGAATAAATAAATTAAGGTAGTTGAGATAGCGAAAAACATAGTAAAATACATAGTTTTAAAAAAACAAAGTAAAAACATAGTAAAAGACATATGAAAAATATTAAAAAACCCAGTAAATACGTAATACAAAATCAAATACATAGCAAGAAACATAAACAAACATTTTTTTTTCTTTAATATATTATGTTATGGTAGTCTAATAATAATATTTTTTTTAGTAATAAATGTAGCGAAGAAAAGAAACTTGTAATATGTTTATATTACTTTATTGTATTATATTGTATTTATTTTTACAATCAATTAATTACCGAATTTAATTATAATATTACTATAAATTATTAATAACATATTGCCATTTATTATTATATAACTTTTCTGCATTCCATTTTTCGACATGCATAAATTTTCATTTTTATATTTTTTTATTATTATTTTGTATATTGTTTTGATTATTTCTTGTATTGTTTTAATATGTTAATAAATGTTTTTGATTTATATATAGAAAAGTCCCGCTTAACCCGGAATTTTCTAACAAGTCGGGACATAAAAAAATATAATTGTGCTCTATGATAAAGTTGTGTATTTTGTGCATTAAATAAAAAAAAAGTATCTGGAACTACTGCTGTCTTTTCCATTAAAACAAAGTAGAATTCATATTTTTATTTTAAAATATGCATCTTTATAATGAAAATAGTCTTCGGTGTTTTATTTGCGTATAAAACGGGTCATTGCGATAATTTCTGCATTTTTAACTTCAAAACGGCAAAAAGTGTACTTCCAGAGAAGGCAACGGGAAACCGCTTTGGTCATTTGTTCCCAGGAATCACTACGGCGAGTACATCAATAAGCAGTCGTCCTGGCTGCGAAATGTAAAATTAGCGCAGGACAGATACATATGCTTTCGCTGTAGTGATCGCCAACGTCGGGGGAACCCGGCAAGGCGCTAGAAGAAGAAGATGTATCTATGCTTTTTTTTCAATCCCTGAATTTCATGTCTTGCTTGCGGCAACACGATGTTACATCACCGCGTATAAAGGAATTTTGCAGCACAGTTTGAGCACCGGCCGAATACACATAGAATTTACACTGTGCCCGGCTTTGTGAAATTTCATGCTTTGTGAAGGGTTTCTTAAACTTGTCATAATTATGAAAATACTTGGTTAAATCAATTCTTACTTCTCATACTTATTTGAAACAATTTAATAAGTCATTTTTGAATGACAGTTTTGCCAACATTGGCCTTTATGGAGAGCCACATTGCAATGTTTGCACATATACCTACAGCGTTTTACTCCTTTTTTGTGCTTTGTATCCCGGAGCCGTGTAAACAAGTGATTATAATAACCACGCGTTGTGTCCCGGTCCTGTGTTTTCACAAAGTTTACCAGAAGCGAAAAAGTACTAATAAATGTCACTAAATGTCAATAAAATGCACTTTTTTGAACAGCTGGTAAATCACGTGAAAACACGGGACCGGGACACAACGCGTGGTTATATAATCACATGTTTACACGGCTCCGGGATACAAAGTGTTAAGAGTTAACAACCGGATCACATCGTTTGATTTTATATTTTCATCGAGCATTTTATTTCAAAACGCAAAGTATTTTAACAGACATTTTGTTCAGAACATTGTAGTTTTATAGCGGATTTTGAGTTCAGTCTGGGTATAAAATGTCTTTTCCTTTTCACGGGTTGTCCCTTAATCGTTTTATTCTCCGACAACGTTCCACCAACTTCTGACCGCCACGACATTATTATATACCATACATTGTTATCATCCCCACTCTTACGTTTGTTCAATAATAAATATCGTCTGATAAAATTTGAGACTGAATCGTTTGAAATTTTTAGCGAATATATTGAGAACGGAGTATGGAAGTCTAGCCATTTACAGAGTTTATAACCTGTCATTGGCTGTGACCAGTTTAAACACTGTGTAACATTCACCATTCTTTCTGTGTTTAAACATCCACATTTCTTTAACTCTTCCATCTGTTTACTTTTGTGAAGTTAAAGAGCTGAGACCGTGGGTGTCATGTGGGTGAGATTCATCCGGCTGAACCAATTCACCTACTAGGCAACGCCTGAAAACAATTTTTCAATCTTTGTACTTCTTCTTATACCTGTTAGTTTCAACAACATTTGGACATACTCAAAACATTGGTGAACTTTTTCCTGCTTATTAGGAACATGATAATACACAAAAATAGTGTAATTTGTAAAACATAAGCTAGGAATACTTCAATATTCCTCCCTTTAAGACATCGATAGATTTACATAATTTCGCCTAAGGATTATTTCTCTGTCAAATCATTTGATATGCGCTCTAATGGATTCAATTAAGGAATTAAAATCTGGATCAGAAATTTAATATATTTATGTGTGCTTCAAATCGCCCTACCGAAGCGCAAACTTTGTTGTAAACACGTTTTTGTTGCACCAGTGCAATGCCCAATGCACTTAAAAACATATTTTTTAAATACAATTTCTAGTAGCACTTTACTAGTTTTCAAATCGCCTTACTGGTACAATTATTAAAATATATTCTAATTCCTATTCCCACATTTTTTTTTATTATTTAATTAATATAATTATACATTTTTACAATTAAAAAAATAATTAATTGTTATTTTTTTTCTAAAACTAAAATCCCACCAAGCCACTTTCTGTGGTTTGTTGGTGAAGATTATATTTATACTAACTTTTGTAGTATTATTTACATTTATAAAAACAATGAATATCAGATATAAATTAACAGCCGGAAAGATCAGAATATACATGTATACAGGGTGTTCATGAAACCCTGTCACATCCGAAATCACGATGATCAGAATGACCAAGAAGACATATTGGCACATTAAAATAATTTTTTAGAACTAATAAAATTTGAAGAAATAACATATGAAAAACAGCAAACGGTTGCTTAGTTCTGCAGGGAGAAACGAGGAGGGGAAAGGGTAAGTCTGATACTGCGCCGCGCTCCCCTCACTTCTCCCCTACAGAAGTAAGAAACTATTTGGTTTTTTTAAAAAAATAATTTTTTAATTTTCTTTGTTCTAAATATTTTTTTAAAATCAAGGCATGGCATTTAAATTGGGCAAGAAGTTATATTCATATGTCTTCTTGCCCATGGTGATTATCGTGGTTTCGGATGTGACAGGGTTCAAAGAACACCCTGTATAGTACAAGTAATAATATATAAATTTGTGTTTGAAATACAAGAAAATATATCAAAAATTAAAATATTTGCACATAAGCTACTATTCAAATATAAACTTTTGATCAAGTAGCCACTCTCTTATTTTGCTCTTGTTACAATGAGAGTTAATTTTAAGTTTTTTCGGCAATAAATTAAATATGCTAGGTACTAAATACTTGAGAGTTCTATTACCATACTTATTCCATACTTTTGGTACTACCAAGCCATCATTAGACGTGAAGCGTGTATTATGGTTATGATTGAATAATAATTTAATCTGTACAACACTGGTATTAGCACGAGTAAGTTCATATCTACAAGCTCGATCTACCCGCTACAAAACAGCTGAAATTTGAAAATAAAAATCCTTATTGATATAAATTTATATTTTTATTTACATTTTAACACTTTGAACATTTCAATTTTCTTATATTTTACTAAAACTAAAATCCCACCAAGCCACTTTCTGTAGCTTGTTGGTGGAAATTTATATTTATACTAACTTATAATATTATATAAATTTATAAAAACAATGAATTTATAGATATAATTAACAGCCGGATAGATCTATAATATACATGAACATATTTAAATTCATTTTAATTTTTTAAAGTACAAGAAAATATATAAAATATATTTATACACATAAGCTACTATTCATGTATATTTTTGATCGAGTAGCCACTCTCTCATTTTGCGCTGTGTGTTAAATTTAAGTTCTTTCGGCAAAAAATCAAAAATGCTAGGTACTAAATGATTGAGAGTTATATTACCACACTCATTACATAATTTTGGTACTACCAAACCATCACTATACGTGAAGCGTGTATTATGGTTATGTTTGAGAGGATTTTGAAAGCATTACTATTAAATTGTTCTAATGTAATACAAAACCGCAGTAATCCTCGAACAGACAGAGTTTTTAGTGTTTTGTATCGGAGAACTTTATCACTTCTTTGTCTGTAAATCTCTGCTGGTACAATTTTCTTAACCATAGAGTACTGTTGACCCTGGATCATTTTAATATTAATTTTAGTCGAATGTCCCTACGACGTTATATCATATCTTATTATTGATTCTACTAAAGAAAAAAAAATAATTCTTCGAGTGATTTTAGAAAAAAGTAAAAGATAACCTATAAAAAGTACTCACAAGAGTCCGCAATCCATCCCAAAGTTTAAATATTTGACAATCTCACTTACAATTATGATCTATAAAAATACTTTTACTCCTCTACAAATGCTATGAGTTCGCAATTACATGGGTTTAGAGATACCATCATGTAAGCAATTTGTGCAATGAGCAATAATATTTGGCAATACATATTTTTTGGAATGTTGAGATTTTACGAACAAACTTATTTGCTACAAATTTTGATCCATTTTTCTTTTTACCAGTCTGTTTTTCGGTTGGCTGGAATCTATATTAAATTTAGCAGAAACTTGCAAAACAGTTTGCATTATTTGTAATTAAGGTCTTAAATAAAAAATAGTATAATTGCATTGTCATGTGTAGACTTATTTAGAAAAACGAGGACGCCATTTTCTTCAATCAAGCCGAACAGAAGGAATTTTGGTGGAATATGAGTGTGTGAAGTCTTAGTACTTTCGAGTCACTATTTATCCTTTGTGCTTTGAGCATTCCTCTCAAAATATGCGATCGGCCGCCACTAGTCTGAAACTAATCCCCCCTGAAGCATCAATTTTATGCGTCAAGCTTTCGACGTGGGGTGATTAATCTACCCCGGAGAGATTTTTTCATTCAATTCTATGGGTACTGTATACCCTCACGATTTTGGGTATATAACATCCCTTGTACCCTCCGGACTCGATAATTTATCGTATCGTTAAACTGCACTTGAATGGAAATCGTGAGCTTCCAATCATTATTTTGACTATTTTGTCGTAAACCCACACCCCTGGATAGATTGTTCTGGGTAAATATACTAGCAACGTACCAATGAACAAAACTTGAATTTATTATTGATCGTATGTCCCTATTCGCATTCATTGGTGCATAAGGCAATGCATTGGTCCACCAAATGCAGCGAATATTGCAATTTCGTTACATAAAGGGAATCTTACGCTTAAGTTATCAAGTACAGGGGCAATGAAATATTGCAATGTTAAACCACCTTTTGAACCAATGGCAATGTTTCATATTTATGTTTCTAAAGTCTGTTTTTATTTATATTTTTACACTTTATTATATATATACAAGGGCGGGAATATTGCCTTAAGGCAATTTCTTCCTACCTACCCAAACCGTTCAGTTTGAGAAAATTATTAAATACACAAGCTAACATAAAACAAAAATTAACTTATTTGCTTATTTTATTTTCCGTTTTTTAATTGTGAGTATTGTATTAAATCTGTTAAATGTATTAACATATTTGATACTATGGTAATATTTCCTAACATGTACAGGGCTTATGACCTGACTTCCGTGGGTTTAAGTGCACACTTTACATTTTGGTGTAACATTCACCATTTTATTATTTTCAGAGATTCATGTTTCTTAAATACGTCCATTAAAAGTTTTTCACGGTAAAAGAGATTAAAATGTTATATCATAATATTTTTTTGATACAGTGTGACATTATTTGCTAAGAATAGGGAGAAATAATATTGTGTCATCATTTTGCTCTCCATCAAATCGATAACTAAAGATACGAATTCAATTGATACGAATTGCAAACAATTGTCTCTGGTTAAGCCTTTGACGAGCTATAGAATTACTAAGACATACTTACATACAAATAATAAAACGTGTAATATATTAGGTACCTAATTATTATTTAAAAAAAATTAATTCCCGGCAAACTGCAAAAGCAGTTTTTTGCATGGATTTATCTCTGTAAATATTTTAGTAACATAATATCTATACCTCAGAGGCAGACGGACGCAAATCCAAACGTCAAATGTTCAACAAGAGACTAAAGAATCTACTTTCTCTAAGAGGTTTCTTTTCATTTATAGCATTTATTTGTATTTTCAGCATCTTAAAACATTGGTTCTCTCATTACAAGACATACATTTCTTTAAAATCAATGGACATGATTATAAACTGGATACGAAAATCAAAATGTCATTTCATCAAATTCTGGATTTGCGTCCGTCTGCCTCTGAGGTACAGATATAATGTATACATAAAAAAAAAATCTGAAATAAATCAACAAAATAAAATGTATATTAGTAAATCAAGTATTTTTTTTTTACTGAAATATATAAAAAATAATAAACAAACAACATTTTTTTTAATACTGTTAAACTGTTTTGTTTTCATTTTTTTTACACACTAAACTTTGAATCAAAGAGAAAAAAAATGAAAAGAAATTCAACACTAATTTTATTTATTTAACTTTTCTTTAATCCGTCCGGGAGTTTATTTACTATGCGTTGGAGTATATAAGCCCCGGTCCTCTTTCCATACGCAGTTAGAGCTCTTTTTTCTGTGAAATTTCTATTCACTTTTTGGCGCGTTTCATACTTATTTGATATCGGCGGTTAGTAGAAATCTTTAAAGTCCTCTGTTACCAGGCGAAAGTATATCATGTTTTGTACGGTCAAAACTTTACACATCGGGAAAAGATTTTCGTTGTCATTTCGACAAATAATCATGTTGGTTTTACTCGCTAACATTTTTAGGAATCCAATTTGTATTTTTTTTATCTTATTTGGATACAACAATATTTTGAGTTTGTCCAATTTTTTGTTGACAAGGACTGGATTCAACTGGATTCAACTCCTCTCAGTCCTTGTCTACAAAAATTTGGACAAACTCAAAATATTGTTGATAAATTACCTGGTCCATGAAGAAGTATAGAAATTGAAAAAAGAACATTTTCAGGCGTTGCCTAGTATGTAGGTGAAATAATTCAATTAGATGAATCTCACTCTCATAAATAAAGGTTTCAGCTCTTTAACTTCACAAACATCAACAGATGAAAGAATTGAAGAAATATAGATGTTCGAATATACGCAGAATGGTGAATGTTACACAGTATGTAAAGTGGCCACTCAAACCAGCCATTGACAGGTCATAAGCCCTGTAGATGCCTAGACTTCTATATTACCTTTTCTTAAATGTTCTTCATCTCTGTTGTTATTTATATACGTTTTAAATGTTCGCCCTTAGCAACTCACTCCATATGATATGATTGACTCAACCGTATAAACAGTCGGTGGTTGCCAGTATTTTAGATAGATTTTAAGTACTGACTTTGTGGTCACCATTTCAATGAATATTAGTAAATATTATTAGGATATAACCACTTATCGACTTTTCTTTCTATCGGTTTTGAGACATATCCTTCTCTTCGTCAAGACACTAATAACACTAACATGCAAATCTATAAATAGTAAATCTGTAAACATAGTTCAAGTATATAGCGTTTCATTATTAATTTGGTTATTGTTACAGAGCCGTTAATTGAATTTGTTTCGATTTTCTTTAAAATTGTGGATAAAAATAGCTGTATCTTGTAATACTAGGCATTCAATATATTTTTTTTTAAATTTTAAATCAAACACTGATTTGAGTTTACCGAACTCTGTATTTTATTTTTACAAATAAAAAAAATATAAAAATAAAAATTTCGTGACAATTGTTTCGCCTTGTTAGGGCATTTTCAAACAAATGTGTTTGATTTTTAATATTATAAGTTTAAATATGGACTTCTACAAAATAAACACCAAATCAATTAATAGCGTCAATTTTTTTTTTTAATTTTTAAATGTGTACAATCTACTTCCATTGTCCATAAGGACAATTAGTAAGTATTCACAATATAAAATAGCTATTAAGAAATGGATAGTGGAGTTGAGTTGGGCACAGATCGATGAGTGGATCAAGCCAAATAGGTAAACATTTGTGTCCTGTTTATGAAATTTGGTCTACAAGTCTATATGAATTTGTTATGTTTTTTATGATTATTTTAGTTTATCGCTTATTATGTTTAATGCGATAATTGGGTTAGTTAGATTAATTACGTTATTATTTTTTTACTATGTTAACTACGTTAAATAACTAATTTAAGGCATGTTTCAATTAATGTACAATGTTTCCCTCGGCACCGGACCCCAGTGAGGGAACATTATTCTGTATAAAAATATAATACAAACATTTTAAAAGTATAAATAATAATAATAAAATAATAACTAAAATAATAGCATTTGTGTTTTTTTGTTTGTTTATGTGATAGTATGTTGTGTATTATTTATAGCATTTATTCTAAAAATAAAAAAATAGTGCATAGTCAATTCTTCGACTTTAAACGAAAACATATTCAATTTTTGTCTAACAGTGTAAAGATAACTTTCATAATATGTACTTTATTAATAAAAAATATTTAAAAAATGTTTCCTGAAAAGTTAAAACTAAAAACCAAAGAAAAATAAATAAAAATAGAAAGTTTACTTTTAGGGAATGAAACAAAAGAAATTTGCATATACGAGATAAAATTAAATAAATTATCTTATATTATGTTCTTATGGCGGTCTCAGCTTTTGCAGCTATCGCTCGAACAGGAGTAAACGGATCCACCCTGCAGTGGCTTCGAGAAGCGTGTTGGAGCTTTGACTCTTTAAATAAATAATACATTAATAAGATCACAAATGTAAACAATTTTGAAAACCAGTCATCGTTAGTTTACCAAATTACCGATCGAATAATTGATCACGACTGTAAAAATATTGATTGAACCTAATAATTACTTGAAATAGCTATTAACTTCCAAATAGTTTGTATGATTGTACTTGAAATAATAAAAATAGGCAATTGATAAGCTAACCATGAAATATAATATTGAAACTTCACTGGTCTATTAGAATTAAGTCTAAATGTGTGTATAAATATATAAAACAAAATAAAAACAATTTTTTTAAAATAGTGCTCTTTGTGACGAACCTTTTGTACTTAATATTAAAATGAACCAAACGATATGCATCAAGTCGGGCTTGTGTGTTCCTAACCTACAGGAAGGATATGCAAATATTCCGAATACAAATATTCATTTGCTTTCGTGAAATGTAAACAAAACAAAATTAACAGTATGTTCATATGGTAATTATTATTAATGATCCGCGGGTACGCTGACACAATACGCTAGTACATCTGTAATGATCATGGTGCGTTATTAAGTTCTAATTATTTTCTAGAAACAGATTAAGAAATATAAATGATAAATTGTTACAAAAAACTTGAAAATAAGATAGTCAACAATGTTTGTTTATGTCCAAATGCTTGCAGACTGGTTGGATTTTCTCCCTAGGGAATTGTTCATATTTAAATTTATTTCAACAGAGAGGGAAAACATTTTTGAGAAGGGAATATGGAAGTCTAGGCATATACAGGGTTTATGACCTGCCATTGGCTGGCTGCTTTGGACATAATCAAACATTTTTGAATTACTACCTGGTAAAAGAAGAAGTATAAAAATTGGAAAATGGTTTTCAGGCGTTGCCTAGTAGGTGATTTGGTTCAGCCGGATGAATATCACCCGCGCGATAAAGGTTTCAGCTCTTTTACTTCACAAAAGTCAACAGATGGAAGAGTTGAGGAAATGTGGATGTTCAAACATGGGCAGAATGGTGAATGTTACACAGTGTGTAAAGTGGCCACTTAAACCAGCCAATGACAGGTCATAAGCCCTGTTTATGCCTGGACTTCCATATTCCCTTCTCAAAAATGTTTTCTCTCTCTGTTGAAATAAATTTAAAAATAAGATAGTCCTTGGACTTGGGCTCCGATTACAATAGAAAATTAACTTCAATTAACGCCTGAAAATGTTATTTTTTCAATTTCTATACTTCTTCGTGGACCAGGTAATTTATCAACAAATAACGTTTTCAGACGTTGCCTAGTATGTAGGTGAAATAATTCAATTAGATGAATCTCACCCGCATAAATAAAGGTTTCAGCTCTTTAACTTCACAAACATCAACAGGTGAAAGAATTAAAGGAACATAGATGTTCAAATATAGGCAGAATGGTGAATGTTACACAGTGTGTAAAGTGGCCACTTAAACCAGCCATTGACAGGTCATAAGCCCTGTAGATGCCTAGACTTCTATATTACCTTTTATCAAATGTTCTTCATCTCTGTTGTAATATGTTTAATTTGTATATTACTCGTATATAAGTTGTAACGAAAAATTGTAGCATCATTGTAAATTGCATTGAATAAATAAATCAGTAGGTAAAACCAATATGTTGAGCGTCTGGTCCCGTTTAAGGCACATTGCATTTAGGGACAAACACGCGTCCAGTTACACCCTCCCGAAACTTTATCCTTATTTTGGGGTTGGAAATCGGAATACATTATTCTATTCGGCGTAATATATATCACTGATAATAACTCAGAGGTTTCTAATTTCGGTTTAAGGACAATTTTACAATAGGGGTGCAAAAAAACTAAGGTCGACACTTTTTCAATTATGATTATTAATTTAGCTTCGATGTGCTTTATCCTAGGTTTACTACGTAACGCGTTCAACATTGAAAATAACTGAATTAAATTAATGAAACGTTAACCAAAACCCATGTAGGGGAATATTGTATCAAATGGCCATACTCACATTAAACTCAAGGGGCATCTATGCACATAGGAAGTTCAGAATAAATTTAAATTAGTCACATGAAGATTACAGTTTTCATATGAAAACTAAACATTTTGCAATGAATTTAATGAATTTACATTTACAAAATTACTTGATTGATGGGTGTCATAAATCGGAATAATCAGCATGCATGCAGTTCATGGCATTTTTTTCTAAAATATCCATTTGCAGTTAACATTTTAGTGAATTCGTTTTATATTTTATTATCCTTTCACGTTTTAGCATTTAATTAGTGTTTCTTGTGTACCAGCTGCACTTGGCCTTGTAAAAAAAATGGTTTTTGGGTGTAAATTTTATTTTATAAAGGCAACAGAATGCAACACAAAAAACATATCAAAACATCAAGTGGGGAGACTAATTCTTAGGTATAAAATGTCATGTTAGTTGTATTCTAATTAGAGCCTAAATTTTTTACTAGGTATGTCGTGCGTGAGAAAGCGAGAGAGAGAGGTAGGGTGGGTGGGTGTGTGAGAGAGTATCACAAAAGTTGAATTTTGTAAGTGGGGATAATTGCGGCTTACTTTTTTTATATTTATTTATTATTTACATATAATTTTTTTTTTATTACAGAACCCACCAAGCTCATTTATTATGCTTGTCGGTGAAGATACTTTACATGAAATCAATGATCACACTACATAATTGTATAATAATATTAACTACTAACATAACTATAAGGAGCGAAAATATGTATGTGTATAAATATGTATTTTTTTTATTTAAAAAATATTAGATTAAAAAATCTAAAAAAAGGAAAAAATAAGAAGATGATATCTCAATTATTATGAAACAATAAATACAAAACCGGAAAACTAAAATTTAAAACAGAAGTGTGTTTATAACTAATAGACATAAAGTCTTAAAAACATTATTTCTTTATATATTTATATCTATTTCTATCTATGTGTATATCTATATCTTTATCTACAGGGTGTTCTTTAAACCCTGTTACATCCTATACATACATATATATATATATATATATATATGTATGCATACACATATATATATACATACACATAAATATCCATATCCGTATTACATATTAATATTTGGTTGCGAATTATGTGGGTGTGCATTTGTCCATTATTGTCACAATTCAATATCCTTTTTACCCACAGCAACTGTTCACTTCCCACCTCCAGTATCCTTTGATAACCTGCCACAGCAACGCCTCGTGTCGTATATATTATTTCGTTACACGTGTGCCGCATCACAGACTTTGTTTCCACCAACCACCAGTGTTCAGCTCCAGATCGGGGGCCTGTCCTATTGTTGGAGCCGCTCGCAATTGACCAGTCGGACTACCGCAATTCCGTCAAGAACAAACCAGGTTAGTGGCTTCCATTCCTGATCCATTTCATTTGTTGGGGTTGTGACCGATTGACATTGCATACCGCATATCGAGGATATTAATTAATTTGTATATTATATTTAAAATACAGTCCACTATATCGTAGAAGCCCTAGGGCTTCGCCCCCGCTATTTCTCGCCTCGCATCCGCGTGGAAATTCGTTTTCCCACCAATATTTCTGTTTTATGTATGTCTATATTTACAAATAATTAATTTTATTTATCTACTCGTATAAACTTCTGATCAATTTCGTCAGAATATTATTTTTAAAAGATGATGCAGAGTCTACTAAGATTTCGATGTCGAAAGTATATATCGCCTGTTTAACTGAGAGAGCTCTTCCAACCTCTTTCACAACACGGACTATCTCTTCGTTCTAGTAACGAGAGAACCCTTTTTATACCCTGTCACCACTTTAATTTCGCCTCCTCTTTCACAGTAGTAGCCGCTTGATTTTGGAATAATCTACCTAGTAATGTTAGAGACGCCCCTTCTTTATTTACATTTAAGACATGATTGAAATGTCACTATCTAAATATGTAAATTGTTCCTTTATCCTTCTTCTTTCCTTTCCATCCCCTCTCCTCTCTTCATAGTAAAGTGTATTTATTTATATATTTTTATTTTGTTAATCTTTGTTTTAATTTTTGTATAAAATTGTAAGATTTAATATGTCCATGTATTTGTAATTTTCTCAAACTGAACGGTTTGGGTAGGTAGGAAGAAATTGCCCTAAGGCAGTATGCCCGCCCTTATATGTATATATATTGTATATGTATATAAAGTGCTAAATAAATAAATATATTTGTTTGTATAAGGACTACAAAACTGACTCAAGCAACAAGCCGTATAAAACGGTATGATTAATATTTCTTGATGATGATTTTCATAAGGTAGGCAAAATTAAACAGTTTAATTAACATTAAACAGGTTAATTGTATAGCGCCCTCTTGAGGTGATTTTCACAAAAAATGGCGCTTTATAAATTATCTAAACATATATATATATATATATATATATATATATAATCTCTAAGGAACAATAAACGCGGTGTTTTAATTTAAATAGATTTAATTTCGCCCCTTGAAATATTTCCTTTCACCAGCACAGCGGTGTACAATTCATTATGCACTGACACAAGGACACAACAGAATATGCAATTATATGCAATTTCCCCCACCCTTTCCAAACGATGAACGCATCATTCAGGATCAGAACGCCCCCCCTGCAGATATATACTGACGAACCCACTACTAAGGGTGAATATAAAATACTTGGAACAAGGATAACAAGGTTTTCGAGAAAGGAAAAAAGGAAGAAAACTTTCGATGTTTCCAATACGTGCTTCTACTGCGTAATTTTGGATTCTCCTGTTTCTTAGTAATGGATTTTCCATTTCTTCTTACATCGTCGGTAGACGTTAGAAAATGCCAAAGTTTTATGAATTATTAATATTATTATGAATTCATTTTGAATTTAAATTAACAGATAGAAAAATCAAAGAAATATGGATAGTGCATGGTACAGAGTGTAACGTTTAATTCTTGATACACTAATAACAGGTCAAAAGCACTATAAATCTTTAAACTTTCGTATTACAGTCTCAAAATGGTTTTACATCTCTCTTGAAATCACACACCGAGTAGAAGACTGTAGTAAGTCAAAATTACTGATGTTGTACATGTTTTATGACGTATCTATAGCATGTGCATCAGGAATAAACGAAAAAGCTATTTTTTTAAATATTTATTTTTTTAATTTATTTTAATGAAGAAGTGATAATTACAACAATTTCCTGAAAATTTAACGCTGACTGAGAAGAAGCGGAAGAGAACTCGAAACGTCACACACGGAGTATATTAATTAAAGCATATTTTGTTAATTAAAAAAAATGATTTTATTTTGTACTAGTTCAGTATGTATATATACATCCATGTAATTTTTAAACTTTTTCAATTTTCTTTCCCAGATTGCATTATGTAAACATTATTTTGAATTTATTTCCATGCCTAGTATTCTGTTTATTCTGTTATTTTCAAGTATTTTTCATACCCTTTTTAATTTGTAGTATATCATAATTTTAATTTTTCTGCTTTTGTTAAATAATATTATAGTTTAAAATTTAAAAACGTCTCTAAAAAAATTATTATCTGTATGTCCCTAAATGAGTTTTTTTTTTAAAAACTCCTTGGGAATATTGTATATAATTATGTATAATATGTTTTCAATATAATAAAAAAATAAAAAAAAATAAAAAAAAAGTAAATTAAGAGAATGATGATGAATATAAACTAACTAAATAACAAAAACACTGTAGATAGCCTAAATAGGTAATCCGAACGCATGGGTTTAAAAATCAATCATGAGTCGGGTTGTGGTCCCGTGGATAGCGTTGCGGACTCACGGATCAGAGGTCCGAGGTTCGAGCCCCACTTGATTACCATTTACCAATAGTGAGTTATTTACAACTCGTCGAAAATGGCCACCAAATTGGAAATATTTGAGCATTATCAAATTATAAGAGCGCTAATATTTCTTTTATTATAAAAAAAAATATATTGCAAAAACCCATGTACTGTGTAACACTTCATGTCTTGATGCCCTAAGTTTCCTGACTCTGTCAAACCAAATCATCGAAAGGTTTAAGAGTTTCAAATACATGGGAGTTCATTTTATTTATTTTTATTTTATTTTTAATAGCATTCAAAAAGAACTCGTGCCGCTAGGAATAGCGGGCGCCACACTCATCAGTATCAAGGCTGTCTTAAGATCGGATATTTACTCACTGAAAACCAAATCCCGTTTATATAACGCTTGCATAGCACCTATTCTTCTCTATGGATGCGAATCGTGGCACCTCACCTAGGGCTCAAAACGGCACAATTTTGAGAATAAGTGTCTCAGAAAAATCTTGGGTGTGCGGTGGTGGTTTGACTTTGCGGAATGAAGTAATAAGAGAACGGACGCAGCAAACTCCGGTGACTACTCTCATTAAGCGGAGATGATACGGTTGGCTTGGCCATGTACTGCGTATGCCTCCTGAGGGCCTGAACCACGCTTGCCTACTTTACAAGGCATCGTGTTCTCGACGTCATGGCCCTCCACTTCTGACTGTTCGTCGGCAGTTCATGTCAGAACTACGAGACGCGAACCTGACTTGGCAGGATGCACAGGACCTGGCAGCCGACAGAGATGCCTGGAGGATCTTTGTGGACACCATATGCTCCAACTAGGGAGCGGACACGGTATGATGATGCTGAAATAAAAGAATAAAGAAGCTGAAATTAAAGTGTGATCAAAGTAACTATTAAAGATAATATTTACTATAAAATATTACTGTCCGTAATAATATGGAAATATCACTTTTTTTTACTATTTTAAATTACATAATAAGGGTCTATGAAATACAGCCGATAAAAAAAATTTTTTTTTTGTTTTATTAGTAGCATAAAAAATATTTTTTAATTCATACGTACATTGCATCGGCCACGCTCCTAATACGTCACGATTCAGTTCAATTTTGAACTTTGTTTGTAACCGTTTAAATTGAAATAAAACATCGTCACGAATCTTGACATCACAATTGTCTAGTTCAAACATGTCGACTTTTCGTAAATCCATTTGACATATTTTTTTCAGTATTCGTATGTGACATTTCCCTGTTGCAAAAGTCTGTGTGAATGAGAAAGTTCAGTGCTATGGGAAATTTGGTAATAAAAATAGTTCCTTTCACGCGATAAAAATTAGAGCATTTAATTGTTCTACGAAATATCTCGAAAACGCATTACAAAATTAATAAAAACGAACCACGTTGAACTAAGTCACAAGTTCTTTAAAATCGAGCAATAAAAAAATAAAAAAAACGAGTTTTGTGTTGTGATAGGTTTCCGGTTTCCGGTAGCCATTAAAAAAAAATTCAGTGTATTTTTACGCAACGGGGTTCTACTAATAAATATCGGCAGAACTCACCGACGAGAACTTGTGACGTCACGTGCGGAGTAATTTCAAAATTACAAAACTGTACAAATTCATAGCAACTAAAATACTATCCTTTTTTCTATTGGCTGAGTTTGATAGTCTAACAACAAATACTCTTTTTTTTTAAACCACTGTACTTCCTCATTGTATAACTCTCTGTGAATTTTAATTGAATTCTTAAACAGTTTACATGCTGAAATAACCGTGAAAATGTCTTATTTCCGTTTAAACTATTTTCTGGTTTTTAAATCGGATTGTATTTTTCATTTCATTTCATTGTTTCATTTTTTTTCATTTATTTTTGCACCACTACAGGCCAGTAGGCCCAATTACAGTGGTGAATTTCATCACAGAACACCCAGGCTTGAGAAAAATTCATTTTGATTTTTGTGTTCTCACCGGGAATCGAACCCGGAACCTTCCGAGCGTGAGTCAAGCGTTTTGACCACTACACCACGGAGGCCGCTTGTATCTTTGATCTACTTTATATAACCTTCTCGGCACTCCGTAATCATTAGTTGCAGGATTGTAGCGAACTTACTTAATCTAAGAAAACGATACTTAAAATAATAAAAACTGTACTTACTCTACTCTCCAGTAAATCTTCATGTTTTCTTTTGCAGCCTGTTCAATTGTCACTAGCTACATTTTCCGACCAACAGACATGATTTAGCAGCCATTATAGGGTGGTGACAGCCATGTCTCGTGTTCTGGGAAGAGGTTGCCACCTAATTAAATGATAAGATCCGAACCGGACTTATCAATGATTGGATCAGTCTTGACACTAATTGCTCGGCGAATTGGGACGACGACGCGACGCTCTGCAGAATTTGAGATTTTCCGAACATAATGCTCCGTATAAACTTCCATGAACCAAAAAATCTAAAAAAGACCAAATCAATAAAGCTCTTTAGTGCAAATTAATACCAAGTAAATTTAGATTTTCACATTAAACATATATTTTTTTAACGCTCGTAGTTATTTGATTTATTTTCAGTGATATATTACGGGTACGCAAACAACATAATGTTATGTACATTTCTTAAGGAACAAAGAAAAATATAAGTTTAGAAGATATACCGAATATGGAATAGCTTAGGTAAAAAAATAAATTAAAAAGGGTTTTAAAACAACATAACAAAAATAACATATATTTATCTCTTTAACATAACATTTGGACAAGGGTGCAAGGATTAAGGAAGTATTAAATATGCTTCCACATAAAATTACGTTAACTAATAACAAACAATATTTCAAAAGAGAAATCAAAATCTGGCTAAAGAAAATTTTAATCGAGTTGTGGTCCCGTGGCTAATTTTGCGGATTCGCGTATCAGAGGTCCGAGGTTCGAATCCCACTCTACCCCAACTCGATTCCGATTTCTAATAGTGAGTTATTTACAACTCGTTGAGAATGGCCCCTAAATCGAAATTTTTGGGGTAAATAATAAGAGCGCAAATAATTCAGTTTTTTTTTAATAAAAAATAAAATTAAACACAGTTCAGTCCTACTTAGAACAGGTTAACCTAGTGAAGAGATCTCTTAAATTACCTTTAAATATAAAATATTTGGTGTGATAAAAAAAAACTTTGTATTTTATTTATTTTGAAATCGTTGGGAACGTAGATTAAAATATTTAAAAAAATTGTCTTAACAAAAAAATCAACAAACACTGAATTTCCTCGTTGTCTAAGCGAACGACACGTGCGCATTATTAATTATAAGTTCACCTAACTCTGTCCTAGAAATGATAATTACACGAGAAAAAGATGATAACTTTATAACATACTAAATGACCTAATTATTTTTTCAATTAGGCTAACTACTTATTTTTTCAATACCAAATACTAGAATATTTATATGATGTTCATTGATACGTACAAACAAAACTACATTTGTGCATAATCCTCCAAAAATCCTTAGCATTTTTTATATGGTCTAAATTTAATAAAATGGTAAGTCAATCAGGTTGTGGTCCCGTGGCTAGAGTCCCGGACTCACGGATAAAAGGTCTGGGGTCCTACTCTACTTGATTCCCATGTTCTAATAGTGAGTTATTTACGACTCGTTTAGAATGGCCACTAAAATTAAAATCCTTGGGTGGATTATTAAAATGCAAATAATTCCCTTTTTCTAAAATTCAAAATTAAAATTGAACACTGTTCAGTCCTACTCAGAACAGGTTTACCTAGTAAGGAGGACTCGCAAATTAACTTTAAATATAAAATATTTTTTACAGTAAAAACAAACCAATTAAAAAACAAATTGTTTATCACGTATTAGACGTCGAAAACGCTTATATTTAAAAAAAGTTTTTTTATTATTTTTAAATATTAATTTGAGATTCCATATTTTATGTATTATACGCGTGATAGGTGAGTGACAAAGATAGTTATGTTAAAGAATTTTTTTATTGTACATTTGAGAACAGTGTATATTTTGTAATTTTTAGAGAAAAAAATATTTTTATTTTTTCTTAAAATGTTTTAAAACGCCTCTTCCTACCATTGTTTTCAAGAAAAATTTTAAACTTTGAACGAACAAAGTGTGTATCATACAAAAAGCTTTTGTGTGTTTGTATTTTGGAGACCAATAAATAAATTTATTGCAACAGAGATGGAAAAAATTTCTAAGATGGGAATTACATAAGGCATTCACAGGACTTATGACCTGTCATTGGCTGGTTTAAGTAGCCACTTTACACACTGAGTAACATTTATAATTCACGCATTTCCTCAACTCTTCCATCTGTTGTTAACTTTTGTCAAGTAAAAGAGCTGAATTTCTTTTCGACGTGGGCGTGGATGAGATTCATCTGGCTGAATTTTTTCACATATTAGGCAACGCCTGAAAACATATTTTCAATTTTTATACTTCTTATACCAGTTAGTTTAAAAGTATTTTTCCCTCTCTGTTGCAATAAATTTGGATCCTAATAACTCCCTTGGTCAGAGATCGGCAATCGGCGGCCCGCGGGCCAGACCCGGGCCATGAAGTGCTACCTTCTGGCTCTGCGAGTTCTTATTGAGTTCCAGAATGGACCACAGTAGTTCATGCAGCTCGACCATCAAACAAATATTTAACTATATTTTTTGAAAATAAAAATGTTCAGAGTAACGAGTGTAGTAGTCAACATGTTTTGTACAAACATATTGTTTCAAATTGTATTATTGCATCATAGCAATTATTGAATTGCATATTAGACACATTGGTTTTAAATCAATCGCGTAACCCTTACAAGAATTTACGTATTTATACCAGGGGCGAATTGTCAAAACAAGCGATTATGCACAGCTTACACATATTTGACTTTCAATAATAATGTTTTATAGTAACCAGGTGTATAAAAAAAATAATAAAATAATTGTTATTTATTATAAATCACTACCACCGTTTTTTTATCTTACAAAAAATATCTAATATATACAAATAATAAAGGGTTAAAAGTAAATAATATGGAAATATTTCACATTAGGAAAGCTTTAAAAAATAATGTTCATTTGATCAATAATCAAACAAACTTCCAATATAGTCCTATATACGATGTTCCACTGCAATGGTCACCCTATAAAACCTATTAAGCTTATCCCCTCCATCCATCCCCTCTTTTTTTTTCATTAATTCTCAAACAAGAGAATATTTTCATAATTTAATCAGTGCGTGTTTTTCTTAGTCAGTGCATGTGCTTATTAAAATGCATGTCGTGTTGGTTTTATATTTTTGTGCAACAACTATGGTGAAGGTGTATAGTGGGTTTTGCATGATGGTTTGCATGTTGGTTTAATTGGTGTCCTGACGAAGAGACGGGTACGTCTCGAAACCGGTAGATATAAAAGTTGGTAAGTGGGTATATACAAATATTTAATAACATTTACTAAAAAATATCTATAAAGTGCGCCCGTCGCCCAGCCTGTTCTCAGTGAACGATGAAACTAGCCGATTACCTCAGCTTATTCCTCCATACAAAAAAAAAAAGTCAGATTTTTTAGTACTAAAACAAGCTTGCAGATTAGATATATTGGAAATATTTTTTGAAGATTCTCTATTTGGAAACAAGTATTTCGATCATTTTTTCCGAAGGACTATTTTTCTTTGACAGGATACCGTTGACATAGTATGTATCACATAGGACATGTGGCGTTCGCAGTGGCCGATTTGGTCATTATTTTATTTTAAAAGGAATCGGCCAGTGCTCAGTGTTGACAGTTAAATCATTATGGAAACATCTGCTGAGTGTCTGAGAGTGTGTTAAAATCGTCTAGAATAAAGCCACATACGTATATCGCGTGGTTAATAATATTTGTTGTTTGAGTTGATTTTCACAGAACCTCAGAAAAAAATGTCATTTATAATTATGTTCATCATCATCATCGTTCCCTTGCCGCACCTAATTGCACTGCACTGGTACACCAATCGCAGCGTATCTTGATCATTTTTGTTACATAAAGGTGAGATGATCAGTCTTACGCTTCAGGTACCAGCCTGTATGAAATATTCTAGTGTGAAAACACCCTTTTAAATAAATACTTCATATCAACCATGTCAGGAATCGAACCCGAGACCTCTTTCATGGCAGGCTAACGCGCTGACCATTACACCACGAGACCGATAATTTTATGTTACTAACATATTATGTACTTATATGCAGGTACAAATTAATGATCATTTTTTGTAGATTATCTATAAAATAAATCACCGCTCACTACTGGTTCACGGGCCGGCACCAAACCTATTTGCAGACCACTGTCCTAGGGAGTGAAGTCAAACCTGTCTACAAACATTTAAACGTACTCAAAAACAGCGTTGACTAATACATAAATTAATTAAAAAACAAAACAACATTTTTTATCTATGGATTCCTAGGCTTATTTATTAGAGTAGAAGAAAGCTTCCACGTTTCAATACTTCATCAAATGTTATTTGATGAAGTATTTTGAAATTTCATCAGGAAGTTGATGGATAAGATGAAATGTCTAAAGTGGTTTCTTTGTCGCTATTGAAGCTACATGGAGTGTTGAGTGGTATGTTATTTGTGGGTGTTAAAATGGTGATGGAAACATCTTTCAATAACTTCATCACACATTGTACATTATTTGATATTGAAGTGAACGGCGCTTATTGATACATGAAATCTGAAAGCTTTCTTCGAGTAAAAAAATATTTCGGGGTGTGGATTTATATTTTTATGTTATTTTTTTTCTCAGAAAAAAAACAATTCCATAACAGTTCCAACCTAGTAATTTAATAGTTTTTACTATGTGTATGTGTTTAAAATAAAACCAAAACCCTGGTCGAGTGTTTCGACTCGATAACTGCTCTCAGATACAAAAGAAAATGAGTGGAGATAAATCCGCCTCGTTGGGTAATGATTGACGCACTCGCCTACCATTTTTGAGGTCCTCGGTTTGATTCCTTGCAGGACGGACGTGAAATATTTATTTAAATATTTTTTCGAACTGCAGTATTTCAGTACTTATGGAATGGCTCCTGTAGCGTAAAACTGATAACTTTTTAAATTGATTAATGTATTCTTTCACTTTTTCATTACTTTGAAAATGCCTAAAATACACATTGAAGATAGTAAAATCAAACAAAAACATTTTTTTATGAAACAGAGAAGAAAATTTTTTTTGAGAAGGGAATATGTAAGTCTTATGAACTGTCATTGGCTGGTTTAAGTGGCCACTATACACTATGTAACATTCACCATTCTGCCTAGCCAACGACAGGTCAAAAGTCCTGTTGTAAATGGCTAGACTTCCATGTTATTCCCTTCCCTTTTTAAAAAAAAAATTACGGCAAAGATTCACTCATCTGAGCCTTTTAAAAAATGAAATATCATTTTAGAAATCTTAAAACGAGAAATCGTAAACTAAATACACTAGTGTTTTTTCATTTTCCTGATTTTTTTCTTAACAGGCCTGGAGGGTCCAACTACAGTGTTCAATTACGGACATTTTAATTTTTAAATTCTCACCGGGAATCGACCCCTGAACCTTCCGTGCGTGATTTAACTTAAACACTAAACGTTTTTCAGCACCTTTGTGCACATGAAGTTTTAGTGAGAAAAAGTTGTTTTTTTTTCAAATTCTGTCGCATTTTCATGGAAACATCCAATATGCACCATTACATCCATCTACCAATGCGATTAGAAATGGGGGAAAAGATTTTTTTATAAAACAACTTAAGGCAGTAAGAATCTAATAAATATCAGTAAATATTTGTGTATAATCACTTACCGATTCTTCTATGTTTACCGGTGTCGAAACGAACCAATCTCTTCGTCAGTACACTGATTACACTGATATCTAAATCCCACTACACACCGTCAAAATAAAAGTTGGGATTTGCATGTTCGCATAGTTAGTGTCCTGACGAAGAGACGCGCACGTGTCAAAACAGAAAAATGAAATGTTTGGTCACACAGTAATTGCATCAAAAATAAGTAAGAATCTAATCTTCAATGCTATGCATTCGTATGTCTACCGTAGAAGTTGAGTCACTGTCTATGAATCATAAAGACCAAATCTACATTTACAGCGTTATTTCGACACAAGCCGAATTGTAAAAATAGACTTATAACGCCACTTAAATGATCATCTTTATTCCGTTGCAGTGACATAGTTGGCCAAGAATTGCATTACAAGACGCCAATCCATTACATTTTCGGAGCAGAAATTTATTTATTTGACGGACTTATGCAGTCCATTCTAACGATGGTAAATACAATTTCTTATAATAAATACAGGCACTAATAAAATAAAATACAACTAAATAAAATTAAAGCTAGGACAAAAAAAAATTACTACCTCAAGACAAGATTCGGTCTATCTTAGTGATTTTTTTAAATCTATGAAGACTTACACCAAAAAAGTCCAGATCTTGTCTCGAGTTTACAATACGACACAGTCGGGACATTGGTGCATGCAAGCCATAGTTTGTGCTGTGTTGATCGAGGAACAGCACATTATTATTTCGCAACCGGCGGATTGGAACATTGAACGTCACTTGTTCCAGTTACGATGGAACATCAATTAAGCCATTCAGTAAATTAAACATGAATATGGAGTCAATGTTATTTTTACGTTTTTGTAGACTTGAGATTTTTAACATTGACTCCATTTCTCCGTAAGTGTATTTATACATTTATTGTACATGAATATACATATTTATGTCCTGTTTAAACGCAGGCAAAATTATGAATGTTACCCAATGTGTAAAGTCGTTCATTTAACCAGAAAATGACAGGTCATAAGCCCTGTAAATGCTTAGACTTTCATGTTTCTTTCTCTAAATAACGGCGGCCTCCGCGACGGAAGAGTTCAGACGCTTGACTTACGCACGTAAGGTTCCGGGTTTGATTCATTCTGAGTTAATTCTAAGTTTGTTCTGTGCTGTAAATTACCACTGAAATTGGACCTCCTGGGCCCTGATTACAATGGGAAGTTAACTTATGTTAAGTTATCTTCGACTCTGTATGAAGTTAAATAAAAATTAATGTACAAAATTGTGTATATTTGTACGAAAATGTTTTATATCTTCATGAGTACAATTGAATATGTTTAGGAAAAAAAATTGTACAATCTGTTTTTCACACAGAAAACTTAATTTTACTTTGTAGATCAAATTAAAGATAACTGTTAACTTTCCATTGTAATCGGGGCCCAGGTCTGATTCTCTAAATATGTTATTAGTTATTAGTCTCAAGCTGGAGAAAACCAGATTCAATCTTAACCCACGTAAGCATTTCCTAAGCAATAAGATTGTTGATGGTTAGAATAAGCTGCCACAAAAGCTGGTCTCAGCGTGTAGTCTTAACAAGTTCGAAAATAGACTAGATTTGATTGAGAAAAATTAGATTGCGCCAACAACTAAATTTAAGCGTATCAGCTTTTCGCTCCAAATCAAATAATAACCCCTAAGGGGTGAAATACAGTCTTTGTTTTTAAACATTTGGACAAACTAAAAATATTGTTGATTACACAGTTTATTTTAAATTGAGACGAGACGGACTTTTTTATTCGTGAGGAGAAATCGCAGACCATAGGTATTCTCTTAAATCAACAAATCTTTATTCTTCTTGCCACCTGTTCAGTGCTGCTTTGGTTCGTCACTGTTGACACGACTTGTCGTCACAAAATGTCGCCAAACATGACACACTTTTGTGTGCTAACACTATATTTGTCACTTTAATTCTGCTGCCGCAATATTCCTAAAATGGCTAATGATTCTATTCTCGTTACGTTCACAAAGAAACGGGTAAATATGGGGTTTTCCGTGTCACCGTTAGATGCCAGGACTGCTAAAGTGCGGCTCGCGCTTCATAATACAAAGTTAAATTTATTGTTGCATATTTATTAAAACTTTTGACAACAAAAATCAATAAACTTTCACGGGCTTGTTGCTAAAAGCAATATCTCACACCCAAACAAAAATTTGTAGAGATAGCTCTCCTAGAACACTGAAAAGAGGTTGCTATAAAATACAATGTTTTATGAGACTCAGCCAATACAAAACGGGAGCTACTTTATAATTTCATTAAAAAGAACATGATTTTTGTGTGTATTTATGCGTGTATATCAAGTGTACATGGTTATTAAAAGTTATAAATTGATGTGTGCATCTAGGCGGTTTTTGAAAACATGAACTGAACTAGCACCAGCCACTTTCTCGGGAAGGCTATTCCATTTCTTCACAACTCGGTTTGTCAGAAAGTTCTTCCTGGGGTTGGATGAAAAGGAGGTAGTGTTTAGTTTCAATGAATGACCTCTGAGATGGTGGTTTTCATTCATAGTTAACATTGATTTCAACTTGGGTACATTATATTGCTCAGTTGAGATTTTGAACCTTTCAATCAAGTCACCACGCTGCCTCCGCTCTTCCAGTAACCCGAGCTCCCTTAAGCGGTCCTACTATGATTTATTTCTTAGAACAACTACCATTTTAGTTGATCTTCTCTGAACTTTCTCCAACAACTGATTTTTTAAAATAGGGACTCCAGATTTGGTAGATTTTGGGTAAAATATTTTTTATTTATTTATTTGGCTTACAAGCAATGAAAAATAGTTGTATATAGAAATAAAAGACGAGTGGTACTTTAATCCACAAATTTGGTATATCCACAAACCGGTTTCATCGCTTTCGCGACATCTTAGTTAGTGACTGCTCTACAAGACGATATTGATTATTTTAATGACTTGTGCAAAATAAATAACCTTGAATTTAATATCAACAAACGCAAAATGATTTTTTACCGTAGATTTAAAAAAAATATTACCTTTGATTATAAACTTAAGGACATAGAGAGACAGAGAAGACTTACCAATTTCAGGGCCTCTATGCTAGCAAGACGCTTCTTTCAGTGCAGTGACGAAGAAAAGAAAATCATCTTTCCATCGTATTTGATGTCCATGTATACAGTGGAACTATGGAACAATCATACGCAAGCAGCGTGGAATAAATTACGGGTCACGTATAATTCATACAGGCAATTATTCGGACTGCCTAGGTACTGCAGTGCTTCCGAAACGTTTTCAGCTGGACGGGTAAACACTTTCGCTGCCTTACTTCACCAAAGAGCCTGGAGCCTATGGGAACGCCTGAAAAGCTCTAATAACGCGCTTCTCCAAGCCACCGCAGGGTGGACCCATTCGCCGTTGTTCGAGCGATGGCGGGATATGCTAAGACCACCATAAGTGCTTCACATATAAAGTTTTGTTTTATGTTTATGTTTATGTTCATATTGGTTCTGCAGCCATATTACTGGAATATATATATTTTTTAAATCTTTCCGTTGTAACTTCAATATGAGATCTCGGGGTGATTCTAGACAACACATTGACTATATCATTAACACATCTCTTAAATTCTTTGGATTTTTTGATAGAGCTACATCCGATTTTGAAAACATATTAACTCTAAAAAAACTTTACTGCTTATAGGTTCGTCCCATTCTTGAATACGCCTCCGTAATATGTATTTACTTCCTTATATATAAAAAGCAATGTTCGAATGTGTATCCTCGATGGGCTGAATAACTACTCGACCGATTTACTTGCGGTTTTCATCGAAATGGAGATCTTTGCCATGAGCATATTTATAGCTATTAATATCGTCAGTTAAGTAAGCAGAAAAACTTTTTCGCGTAGTGTCGGGGAGGCATCTGCAAGACAGTGACAGGAAAATAACGTTTAAATACCTATGTTTCTTAATTCCCTGGCCTCACAATTTATGTAAACCGAAATATCAAAATAATAATGTATACGTACATATCTAATTTGGCCTAAATACAGTACGAGTATGCACTCAAATCTAGCAATAGCAAAGAATTGTCGGTTTCAGCTAGTTTCCATATAATATGACTTGGCACTGAACAAACTCCGTAGCCTATCACATCTTTGTTTCGAAAGGTTGTTTGCATCCCTTCTTCTTCGTCATAATCGTATTTCGCTCAGTGTTCGCTATGTACGAACAAACGCTGAGACTTGTGCTAGCTGGCACTCTAAACTGAGAAAATTACGTTTGTGTAAATATTACGTGTTGAAATATGAAGTATACTCATACGTTTGTATAAAACAATGTAATTCTGTCGCTTTCATTATGGGGATATCGTATTACATATTAATACATTTCAACAATAAACACTCGTGAAATAAACTCTTTGGGCCCTTTCTCAAAGCAGGAACTGTTGTCCCACATCTTCATACACTTCATGCTTCAAATACAAGGCATAATGCCCCCACAATGGAGACGTAAATTATAAATTTCGGAGACTAAATTAAATATGCGGAATAGGCAATTTCTTTTGTTCCCAAGCATCTTAATGCTTTTTTTCCCAAAAGGAAAATGATTAAGGAGAGAAATTAAGACTCATATAATATTATATTTATTGCAACAGAAAGGGGAAAACATTTTTGAGACGGGAATATTGAGGTCTAGACATATACAGGGCTTATGACCTATCTGGCTGGTTTAAGTGGCCACTTTACACACTGAGTAACATTCACCATTCTGCCTATGTTTTAACATCCACATTACACAAAAGTTCTCTAAAGCCAACCGATGAAAGAGTTGACTTTAAATTTAGTTAAATTTAGATCTAAATAACTCCATAGGGAGGAAATCCAGCCAGTCTGAAAAACATTTGGACACACTCACAACATTGTTGACTTTATACTATCTTTGAAATAAATGACCAGAATCTGATACGAACATCGAATGTTAAGGATCTGGGCGTTAGATTTGTGGACACCCTGACATTTCATGAACACAGAGACAATCAGTGGTAATGCATTGAAGATTTTAGGATTTGTTCTGCGTACTGCCATGGTTTTTGAAAATACCCGCGTATTAAGAACTCTTTACAGCTCCTTGGTGCGAAGTAGACTCGAGAGTGGCTCAATGATATGGGGGCCACATAAACTACAGTACTCTCTTATGATAGAGAAAATCCAAAAAAAGTTTCTGTGATACCTCTACATGAGAGAGTTCGGGTATTACCCTTGGTATTACCCGACCGAGTTGTTTCTCGAGGGTATGCTTGGCTATAACAGTTAAGAGACTAGAAGGAACGTGTATTTGACTACTTACATTTGTTTTTGCGCGGTATGATCGATAATTCTGAGATAATGATGAGCATTGATTTGTATGTTCCTGATAATAACCTATTACCTAGGACAGCGTCAGCATAGATTGTTTCACATTCCGATATACAGGACCAACTTGCCGATGGTTATGCCTGTTGGAAGGGCTACCGCTATGCTAAACCACGTCGCTCTAGATTTTGATCTGTTTAATGTATCCGAAGGGATTTTCCGGAGCAGGATTTTCTGTTGTGGAGAAGCTAGGAATGTTTGCCAGGATTCAGAATATACATGTGTGTCGGTCTATCCTCTCTACCTACCCCTAAAGGAAAATAACGTGATGGTAGATGGTGTCTCGTGGAAAGACGATCACTTAACTCACTGGGGAGAACCTAGAACCCAGAAGGATTTGATTGCTTGAATTTATCGCTAACTGCATTAGAAATGCAAGGCGGTAAAATTACCGCGGTATTTAACGGGAATTTTACCAGATTTTGGTAAAAATACGGTATTTTTCGGTATTTTACAGTATTTTTCGGTAAGAAACGAATTTGACGTACTTATTTTTATTTTTTAAAGATATTACAAATACGAGTAGCTTTGTTTTAGGACACTTTACATGACCGCAAAAACCAGGTTTAGGTTCATCTGGTAGTTGTTGAGATTTTACCAGATGAATCTAAACCTGGTTTTTGCAGTCATGTAAAGTGTCCTAAAATAAAGCTACTCGTATTTGTAATAAATTTGAAAAATAAAAATAAGTACGTCAAATTCGTTTCTTTCTGAAAATTACCGTAAAATACCGTAAATTTCGGTATTTTACGGCGACTTTTGGTAAAATTACGTAATTTTACTTCCATAAACTACATGCAATCTTTTAAAGGATTGTTGACAGCGTCGTAGCCAGGGGCTGGCCAGACGGGCGGCTGCCAGAGGCGCAACCCTCAGGGGGGCCACTTTGCAGACCCGCAGCCGTTTTTATATTTCTCTTCCTCGTAAAAAGGTCTTTGGGGCCAAAATTTTTTAATTTTGCAAGGAGCACTCATGACCCTAGCTGCGACGCTATTTTTTATTTATTTTATTGGGTAAACAAACTGTATGTACACAAATATTGACAACTTCTTTGACAACTTTCATTGACAACTTTCTTTGTATATTAGTGTTAGTAGACACTCATGCACACACCAATAAAATTGTTTACACTTTAAATTATGTTAAATGTAATAAATGTAAAAGAAACGGAATGAAAAAATATTGTAAATGCTTAGACTTCCATAATCCCTTATTTAAGGTATTCTCCATCCCTGTTGTAATTTGTTAATCTTAATGACTCCCGAGGGGGTGAAATCCAGTATTTTGTCTACAAACATTTGGACAAACTCAAATATTGTAATGAAACCAACTGGTCCAAGAAGAAGTTTAAAAATTGGGAAATTGTTTTCAGGCGTTGCCTAGTACGTGAAATAATTCAGTCAGATGAATCTCTTCACAACAATAAAGGTTTCGGCTCTTTAACTTCACTAAAATCAACAACAATGGAAGAATTGAAAAAATATGGATGTTCAAACATAGGTAAAATGGTGAATGTTACACAGTGTGTAAAGTGGCCACTTAAACCAGTCAATGACGTAAGCCCTGTAAATGCCTAGACTTCCATATTCCCTTATTTAAGGTATTCTCCATCCCTGTTGTAATTTGTTAATGTATGGAATAATAAAGTTAAATATCTGCTTTTCTCAAAATTTCTTTGATTTTTGACCTAAATTTACATCCATTGTCATTTAAAATAGTAGCCTTGGTAAATCTATTGTTATATTGGTCGCATATTCTGGGTATTGTAGATTGTTTCAAATAGGTTGCTGGCGCCTTTTTCTGTGCAAAACGGAAGATTTTGTCTTGTCGGTCTAGATGGCACACGGAATGGAAGTCTTTCAAGTAGGCTAGGAGAATCAATTTTATTATTTATTGATTTGAATAAAAATAACTGGTCTAACACGATTCTTCAATTTTTAAGCATTTTAAATATTGCACTTTTATTCTGGTGAAAAAAATATGAGATGTCGTCTGAAGCACCTATAAAGGAACGTCGGAGATTAGCTCTTTTGGAAAATATGTTATTAAATTTATGATAAGTATTCCTTTATTTTTGGTCAGGTATGTATGCATAACTGCATTTTTTAAACCTTCGGTACATTATTTACAATCTTGTCCTATATTTCCTATTGAACTTTTCCCCCGAAGGACCCTTACACGTTTCTAATCTCCACTTAACTAAAGAAGGGTTTAAGTTATACAATGCCTTGAAAATGGGTTCCGTAAATAATTCGTTATTGATATAATAGGCCGTAATTTACTTTTTGGTTCCAAGACAGGCGCCGTGGCGCAGTTGGTTAGACGGCCATCTGTGAAACTGGCGTCGCGGGCTCGATTCCCGCCAGTTGCGAGAGAAAAATCCAAGAAAGATTTTTCATTACCTCCTTCCATATCTCCCCTATCTTACCTGCTGACAAGCCGCAAAATAGAGGCTTAGCGGGTTATTTATTTTTAAAAAATGATACTGGATATTTCATTTGTCAAAAAAAGGAACACATAGATTGACTAGCTTTTTGCATATTTTGGATTTATTTTTTGATTCGTGAGTTTTCAGGAAAAAACTCTTATTGTCACATGATTAATAAAACATAGGAATAAAAATCAACGTAATATAAACACTTGAAAAAAAATATAACCAAGTAACCATTGCTAACTGCATTAGCTCCTGTGTATTTTTCTTGAGTGAAAAATAAAAAAAGTAAAGTTAAAGATACCCAAAACATTGTTAAATTAAATTTACTTTAAAAATAAAGAGAGAAGAAAAAAAACTTACAGTAAAAAATAAAATGATTTTTATACATACCGTAAACCAACCGACAAAATTATTAAAAAAATAGGTTTAAGTATTTAGGAAGAAACTTTTTAATATTTTTGTACAAAAACTGAAATTTGAATCAATGTTTTTAACAGTTAAAAATGTTCCTATTTTGGTTATGCGGTTTCTATAAAAAAAAACCTTTAATTCTTAATGCATATTACATACATTTTTTTAACATAATAGTTAGTATATTTACATTAAATGATAGTAGTTTTTTTTACATAACAATCTACTTTTATGTATAATATATGTTAAGTTAATCGTATAATATACGCATGTGCAATTGCATGCATATGTATAACTTATTTATAAAAAATGTTGTATATGCCTTCATTAAAAAATATTTATCTATGTGTATTTTGTATTAAAATTATTAATATTATAATCCCACTACAAGCACAAGAGGTTGCTTCTTTTTTAGTGTGGTATTTCGTTTCGGTTTTTGTATTTGTAATTTTGCTTTATTAAAATGTTTAAAACTGTATATTATATTACATTAAAAAAAAAAAAATACTGTAACTTTCCAAAAAAGAGACTAGATCTTGTGCTTGAAGAGCGACTTACACTGTTATAGTTATTTTGTAATTTGAAATTATATAACTTCGAGTAAACCTTTAAAAAAATTGCATTTTTTCCGTGCGTGTTAATGTTTATTTATTTATTTTCGCACCACAACCGGCCTTGAGGCCCAATTACAATAGTGAATTACAGCACAGTACACGTGGGCGTAGGCAAAAAAATACATTTATTTTTCGTGTACTCGCTGGGAATTGAACCCAGAACTTTAATAATAATATTTGGCTGATAGCTATATAGCGCTATTGATCCAAAAAATCATCCCAAGGGCACTTTTAAAAAAAAAAATATTTATTTATTTTTTACATATTTATTACAGCAATTTCCAAGTAATTATTTATACAACAAATTGACTAAGTAGTAAAAGTAAACAAATATACTTATTTTTTTGCTGTTGGTTCATCTAAACTGCCTAACTAGGGATAGCTTCCCCGTTCTAAGGCAGTAAATTATGTATTTTATAATAATATTAAAAAGTTATTACAGTTTTATCATAATGTGTGTTTTTTCAGTCTTAAAAGTAAACAATAAATATCCAGAGAAAACATAAATAATACCAAAATCTCTATATCCTAAGTCCTAAGTCATTACTAGTAAAACAAGAAACCAGCTTACGTCCTTTTAAATCGGACAACAATTTCTCTGCTTTACAATTGTATTCTTAAACTTACATTCTAACTAAGCTTTTATCATCGGGTTTGTGGTCCTGTGGCTAGTGTCTTGGACTTACGGACCAAAGTTCCGTTGTTCGAATCCCACTTTATCCCAACTTGATTCCATTTTCTAATAGTGAGTTATTTACAACTCGTTGAAAATGGCCCACAAAATTCAATATTTGGGTAAATCATAAGAACGCAAAACAAACAAACAAACAAACCATCACGCCGTTTCCCCGTAAGGGTAGGCAGAGAGGATAGAACGCCACAACACTCTATCTTTGCATACAGATCTCGCTTCCTCTACATTCATACATCTTCTCATGCACGCGCGCCGATTATTCCGACTTTTGACATGTCCATCTTTAAGTATTTGTTGGATTTGGTCATGCCATGTCTTTCTCGGTCTTCCTCTATTTCTGCATCCATCAACATTCGCATTGTAAATATTCTTAGCCGTTCTCTCGCTGTCCATTCGTTCTACATGTCCAAACCAGCGCAGAGCTCCTTTCTTGATTTTGTCGATAATGCTTGTCTCAGCCTTACACAATGTACGGATCTCAACATGGTCAGGTGTCCCAGAACGCAAATATTTTTTTTTCTAAAATAAAAAAAAAGCTAAAATGACATATTTATTATACTAGCGTTTATATATGCATAGTTGTAATATATTTATTTTTATAGTAAATTTATACTTTTTTGTCAAGATTTTTTAAAAATAAATACAGATAAGATAATATTAGTTTATTTATGACAATAAACAACGTTTTTAACATGACATATTACATACAGAAAATAAAATTCAAAAAATATTTTATAATTTTTTTATTAAATATTTTTTTATTTTTTTATTTGATTTAATTGAGGGTATGACAAACTAAAGAAGTGAGATTTTAGTTGGTACCTGAACTGAGTGTGAGTCAAGTGTCTTAACCACTACACTACGGAGATAATATTTAATAATGCTATATCAGCGAATTTTCAAAGAAATTTTTTTTTAGTTAAAAATATATACATTTTTTATTATAAACTCTCGTAGCATAAAAAATTGCAAATGGAGTTTTTTTTTCTTTAAAAGAGATTTCACAATAAACGCCGACATTCCACGTGTATATTTTGTGGCCTCTCAAAAGAAATACACGTCTCGGACGCTTTCTATAGCCCGGTCTTCTCCGAGATAATAATTAAGTCTTAATAGAGAGCAAAATATGCAACGCGAAGAGAGAATAAAGAAATGTCTAGGTCATCTTTATCGCGTCCCTGCGGATCCCAGTTCCCCGATTATCTCTTGCTACAAAACCTTTCACAACTCGTAGATCGGATTGCCTATCGCTACCCGCCGAGTTGCAGCTTGCATTTCGTGTCGAGTGAAATTCTCCGGTGCATCGAGCGACCTTCGGGGGGAGAGGGGCCAGGAAGAAAGGGACAGAGAGCGAGTCGGTGCGACAAGAATGCGAGCGCGAAGGAGATGGAATAGCCGACGACAAACGCCGACGACTTACTAAAGCGGTTGTCTCTTCAGTATAGCGCGAGACGCGCGGTGACTTGGTTGTGGAATAGAGTGTACTCCGGTGTCGCTTTTCGTCTTTCCGCATGCCGACTACCTGTGGATCGAACTCGCGCGAAGTTTACTAACAAAAAATATTTCGAATTGGGTGCGTGTCGCGGGATTTATTCATTCGTCAGCTGTCGCGTTCCTCCGTTGTGCAACAATAAAAACATTTCGAGGTAGAAAAAGTTTATAAATTTAATTTCTCTTCTTCATAGACCGATCGGATACGATCGCGCATAACCAGCGAGACGTTTGACGTTTAATTTTCAAAAGTGAAAAATATTATTGTTTATCTAAAATGGGTGCGATGCGCGAGCAGTGTATATGACCTACGGAGTGGAAGTATGTAATGTTACATAATTATCATTCTTCAGGAAAAAGTTAACATTTGACGAGCATCATGTTAAAGTTTATATTTGTCGTTCTGACCATCGTGCTGTGGAGTCGGGGGGGCTCCACCGCCAACAAGGTGACTCCGGCCCCCGTGGTCGTGTGGAAGTGCTGCCGCATCGGCGAAGGGCTGCAGCGGGACGGGGAAGGGGACGGGTTCCGGTGCGAGCCCGGGGCCTCGCCCCTGTGGGCCCCCCTCGTGTACGCGCCGCGCCGCAGGGCCTACCTGCCCGTGGGCACCGTGCCCCCGCACTGGACGGTGGCCGAGGCGCGCAGCCCCGCGTGCCGCCCGCCGCTGCGCCCCTCCCTCAAGCGGGACAAGGCGCAGCCCAGCTTCATCCTGTTCGCCAACGGCTCGCTCTGGCTGCAGGAGACGGAGACCACGCTGCCGCCTGAGTCGTTCTGCGTGGACGCCAACGCGGCCGTGGTCTGCCTGGAGGGGGAGGAGCGGCGGGCCGACGCGCCGGGCGGGGACGTGGCCCCGCTGGCGCAGCTCGGGCGCAAGATCAAGGTGCGCAAGTGCTGCGGGGACCGGGCGGCATACAGCGAGAAGTCGGGCTCCTGCGTGGCCACCGAGGCCTTCCCCGAGCTGGCGCCGGAGGACGTGGCCGTGGCGGCCGGCCAAGACGAGAACGGCACGCTGGAGGTCCGGCTGTCCAGCGGCTTTCCGTCGTGCCAGGAGGCGGACGGCGGGCTGGTGATAGCGGGCAGCCTGGGGGACGCGGCGCTGCTGGCGGACGGCTCCCTGCGCCTGGCGGCCGCGGGGCTGCGGCTGCCCCGGGAGCACTACTGCGTGGACCGCGTGCTGGAGTCGCAGGAGCGCGCCAGCGTGTTCGCGTGCTCGGCCAGCGTGCCCACGGTGGTGGCGACGGACGGCTCGGACCTCCGCTTCACGCTGTACCCCATCGGCCTGCTGATCAGCACGGCCTTCCTGCTGGCCACTCTGGCCGCCGGCTTTCTGCTGCCGCCGTCCCATCACGCGCTCCACTGGCGCTGCCAGACGCACTATATCGCCTGCCTGCTGGTGGGAGATCTCATCCTGGCCATCACTCAGCTGGCGAGCAACTCCATATCGGGTTCCGCCTGCGTCTCAATGGGTAAGAACGAATTTTTTTTTTCCCTTTATAAAAATGTTTTTGATTTTTTTATTTAATCAAAGACCCGCTGAATTGCCAACATGCAATTTTTTGCCAAAAAAGAGTCAGGCTCTTGTGTTTGGCAAGTGTACAAAAAAATATAAAATAGAAACAAAAATGCACAAGTAATAAAAAATAATAACTAAATAAACAAAAATTGAAAAAAATAAATCATTTTTTCAAAAAACATGACAAAATTAATTAACATTCACAGGGATTATTTAGCGAGTTCCTATATATTTTTTAATTAAATGTTAAATACATTACATTAACTATTTAAAATTATCATTAATACAAAATCTTTGATACGTCCCTCCTCATTATTGTTGGAATAAATTTCGATATCATTTTACTCTCGCTGAAATACTATCCGAGATAACCTACATTATACTGTACGTCTACACGAGTTGCCCCCGTAGTAAAGATAGGTAATAATAGGTGGCTAATTATTGATTAGGCGGACTAATCGCACTCCCTAATTACTCGAGAAATCTATCTATACACGTGTTAGTCAATCTTTACTCACCTACTTACTAAAGTGTGATTAATAATATTTCGACTGAATCAGTATGCTCTTCGGAACATCGCCCAGCTAAAGATACTTTATTACTAAATCAAAAATACATTACACGTGATTTCAATTTTATTATTATACAAATATAATCTAGATTACATGTCCTGCAGCTACAGAGCGCATGAGCGGTTGAAAATCTAAATCTAAGGCGTTTAAATTATAAATAATTATTCGTTAATTTAATTTACATAATATGTATGTAAGTTGATATCACTAAAAGTCTTGCAGTTACAAAACGCATTGACAAGTTTGTACGTTTTTTTCAAAATATGTTTAATTAATGGCAGGCAAACGCACTAACCTGTACATCATATCGCCAATCAATCTCCATCCGAGTATTTGCAGGATTTTTACCGGATAGCAGCCACTAAATAAATACAATAAAAAAATCATGTAATAATTTATCAATCCACACTAATTTAATTACATTAAAAATTACTAAGGTTTTAGAACCATTTTTACAATTTTATAGGATGATTTATTTTATGACTGTTTCTATTACATTTCAATTCAAACTGCAAATTCCTTATTATTATTATTATTTTATTTAAAATACTTATGCACTAAAATTAAAGTTTTGTTTTTTCAAAATGCTCGGAATTGTACCAAGACCGCTCTAGAATTTTACCTATATTACTGTGCTATCTCTAAACCGCTACGCCGTAACGCCTGTTATTCGAGAACATAGTAAAAAAAATTCAAACAAAAATGTGTTTTTTTTTTTATGTCATCGTAAGGCAATGATAATGACAATTAATTGTGAGAGAAAATCGTGTCATATAAGTCATTAAAAAAAGTTTTTCCAATTCGCATCATTTTACATACAAAATACGCGAGTTAAAGTGTTTTGTACGGCCGCGAGAGCGGGTCAGAATAGCACCGCAGGCACACAAAAGGTTACCCAAAACTAGTGAAAATACAAGATTAAAACTTAATACCGTAAAAAAGGCAACTTTTAGTCAATTTCAGAGCCAAAAATGCAAAATTTCATAATGTTTACTGCGTTTTAGTTGTTTTTTTAAAGAAAACGGTTCATTTCACCATCACATTATTTTTTTTTTAATGTTGTTTATTTATCAAATTATGATAAAAACGTTTTTAAAAAAAGGCGTTGCGTTTATTTCTACTAGTAAAAATATTTAACATAATCAAGCTTAAAATATATTTTAAAAACCGCATTTTAGTCAGTATTTCCATCATTTATGGGCTATAAACTAGGTACTTTACTTGTAAACCTGGTATAAATTTACGCCTGGGCATAATGCCAGAATAAGAATGAGAATACCATCCCCATTCTACTACTATAATAAGGATGGTATTCCCATCAGTATTCTACCACTATGCCTAGGGGTAACTTTATACAAAGTTTATGAGTAAGGCCCTTGATGTTTCTTCATGGGTAGATATTTAATTTACAACATACCAGGGGTGCAATTATGAATCTTCTTCACCCGCTAGACCCCTGGAGAGTGGTTAATTTGGGGATATTTATTTTTTTCATGCGACTAATTTTTGCTTTATATATGGCCACACGTCAAAAAATATGAGTACGTGAAATCAAACATGACGATTTTAATTTAGAACATTATTGTGATCTTGAGCATCAGCCAAAACACTTAATTAAGTTAAATTGACATAACCGTATTAGTTTTTTTTTCCGTTTTTGAAGCAGTTTTATACAACGTTTGATTTGAATCATCAGTGTACCCATTGTAAGAAGCAAAGTGTCGTCGCAATTTAAAAAAATAATCTTCAAATTAATCACTCTCTAGGGGGTAGAGAAGATCCAGAATGCCGATACTTATGCCCGTTACGAATCAATAAATAACTCAAAAACGACAAAATGTGAGATGTGGCGGTATAGGCTCTGCACGGCAGTATAACTTCAAGTAAAAATAACTTTTTGTGTTATTTCTTTTGTTGGGGATAGCGGAGGAATCTCACCATTTTTTATTGTATTTTATACGCATTCTAGAATTCTGTTTTTATTCAGAGTCATTGTTCCATAATTTAGGGTCCGTCAGGGAACCGCCCTAGAACGTGACCCAAGTCTGGTTTTAGATTGTCAACCTCTTTGACTCTAGGAAGTTAGATCGGTACCTCCCATAAACCCAAATAGAAAACATCAATTTGTTTTTATTTTGAAAAGGTCCTTTTCATTTACATAATGTTCCACCTTGGGCTCTTCGTAATAATTGGACTCGAACCTTTCAAATTGGCGCACGTCCCTGTTTCGAAATTCAACATAAAAGGGACATTCTAAGAAGTATTCATGTTTTGTTCCAAATTTAAAAATGAACACCAAAATATTTTTTTTTAAATGCCCGAGGTTGCTCTACAAGAAATCGTGTTTTCGTTTACTTTACATGTATTATTATATTTGATTTCAAGCCTCAAAAATGGAATGTCAAGTAGACTAAAGTGAACATTTTCGAAACCTTCTTCTGTTCGCGTTCGATCGAAGGAACGTTGCTGTTGTAAAATAATGAAGATGAATACATCGCCATGATCGTAGATCAACGACGCACGATTTTCTTCAACTATATATAATTTGATAGTTGGGTCTTGGGGAGCTTAGGTCATGGGCCAGGAAGCAGAGTGTAATGCTCTGGAAAAAGTACCTGGTCAGCAAAAGGGTACTCGCAAAGTTTTGCTTTTTAATGAATGAATCTCTCCAAAACTTCTAGATCATAGAATTAAGATTAGTCCAGAAACCGCATACGCACATCAAACCGGAGGCGACTCAACTGCTCATAAATGAGTAGGTTTACGTTTTGCCTCATTAGTTTCTTTGTAGACGTCGTTCAATACGCAACTCCTGATTTGAATTCAACTATGCCGTGTATAAATTTAAAACACAGTTGAAGCTATTATTGTATCAGTTTTTTCTTCCCACTTTACCTCCTCCTCTCTTCTCAGTACAGTGTAGATATTTAGTAAATTTTATTTGAAAAACTATATATATGTATCAATGTTTTGTTTTATAATGATAATATCATAATATACCTACTCGTACAATATGATCATTTACCACTGATTTTCAGAAATGAGGAAATTCAGTGTCTTTTTCAACAACAAAAAATGCATTAATATAGCATTAAACTAAGCAAAAAAAAAACCTTTTATTTTTGTATATCGTATTATCAGCGCTATGATTTTTGAAATACCTCCGCGTGTGACGTCAGAGGTTCTTCTCTGTCAGTTCTTCCGATTGGTTTGTTTACGGTAAGCAAACTGGATATCCTTCACAGCTCTTATATCATTGGTTGGTTCATATGAACCAGTGATGTCAATCAAAGTAGGGCATTTTATTAATAAAAAAATTATTTTTTTAGTACATTTTCAAGAAATTTTGCCGCACAATTTAATGCTCTAATTTTTACCGCGCGCAAGAAAACATTTTTGTTTCCAATTTCCCGTAGGGCTGAAATTCCTAATCGAACGGTTTATGTAGGTAGGACAAAATTGCCTTAAGGCAATACGCCTGCCCTTATGTATATGTATGTAAACTGTATATGAATATAAAGTTCTTAAATAAAATTATTAAATTAATGTTTGTATTTTTAGTACTTAATTTGTATAAGCTTTGATACTTAAAATAAATATAATCAAATTAGGCTATTACCTTTATTGATGAATATACATCCAGGACATTAAAGTCTCGTGGTTCATTGATTCATGATTAACTATCTTGACACAATAATTTTGTTGTTAAATTAAATAATTATTCATCACAAAATATTCAGAATTTAAAGTACAAATCAATGCTATGTTCAATGCCATTTATTTTCAATACTATTCAAAAACGACAAAACTGTAAATATGATAAAGGAAAATAATTTTTCATTCTATATATCAATAACATCTAAATTGATACTTTACATTAAAAGATCTACAGAAAGTAAAGCTCGGGTACTAAAAAAATAACTTTAATTTTTTAATTTTTTTTTGTAAACTCACTATTTACATAATATGTTAAGTATGTATATCAGGGCCCGTATTCCAATGGGAAGTTAACATTTATCTTCAGTTTTTTTTATTTTGATTTTGATTTTTTTGCACCACAACTGGCCAGGAGGCCCAATTACAGTGGTGAATTACATCACAAAACAACCCAGGCTTGAGAAAAATCACTTTGAATTTTTGTGTTTTCACCGGGAATCGAACCCGGAACCTTCCGTGAGTGAGTCAAGCGTCTTGACCACTACACCACGGAGGCTGGCAATTTTATCAACAAAGCAAAATTATTTTTTTTTTATTAAAAAATCGTACAATTTTTTTTTCTAAACGTCTCCAATTTCAGGTTACCGACGAAAGTACTTCAATTTATCATACAATTATTTACATTTTTGTATAAATATCGATTTTATTTTACACCGTCTCGATATGTATTATTATCGTTGGATAATTTATATAGCGCCATTTTAGTGAAAATCACCTCAAAGGCGCTGTAAAGTAAATAAATATCTCAGCACGTCTTGCAGCTACAGAGCGCATAGACTGTAAGAAATCTAGCCCTTATTCACATTATGTTTTAATTTGGCAATGAAGTTTAGTGTTTAAATGATATTAAAATAAATATATACATAATATTATAAATAAAAACATCGTTTTTAAAATACCCCATTTCCAAAATTTAGGTATTTGATATTTAATAACATTTACATATTGAAGCTAGATTACCCATCGTCTTGCGGCTTTAAGACAAGACATGATATAGTCTAGCTCCTTTCTGTTATAATTAAAATAGGTCATAATTGGAAACAAGGAACTACAATCCTAATCGTCCATGCTCTCTGTAGCTGCAAGACATGCCGGGATAATTATTTGTTATACAGCGCCCTTGGGGTGATTTTCGCAAAAATCTGATTATAATAATAACAATAAAGAGATGAGGGGAAATATAAAATGGGTAACAATCAAACGCAACTGGTTCAAATAACAATACGCCACTAGAGTCGCCCAAACGGACAAAAATCATTCTATGATTATCATCCACGAAGTTCACTACAGTTTACATCAATACAATGGGTCGTGGGTACTCAGGTTGAGAATTGCAAGCGCAAACCGAAACCGCTCGTTACACGTTTGTCGTTAAACTAAACATCATCATCATCAGTGGCGCTACAGCCCGTTGTGGGCCCTGGCCTCCTCCAGAATTTGTCTCCATTCGTCCCTGCACCCCGCGGCTCTTCTCCAGTTCGTCTGGCCAATCGCTCTTATGTCACTTTACACATTATCCAGCCATCTTAATTTTGGTCTGCCTCTGCTTCGTCTGCCTTCCGGAGTGGTATAAATAATATTTTTGGGGTGCGGTTATCGTTCATTCTGTGCACATGGCCCAACCATTGTGATCTTCTTATTTTGATGAATTGTGCAATGTTGGGTTCGCCATACAGTGCCTCTAATTCATGATTAAACCGTCTCCTCCACACTCCGTTTTGGTTGACAGCACCAAATATCTTCCTAAGTAAAAAGTGGCTTGGTGGGATTTTAGTTTTAGTAAAAATATAACAAGTGAAATTTTTTAAATTGTAAAAATGTATAATTATGCTATTAAATCAAAAAAAAAAAAAAAATACTAATACCATATTTTCATCTCTTTTAGTCATAACCCAGCATTCGGCACCATGTGTAATGACCGGTCTGAGGAGAGTTTTGTAATTAATGAAATAGTCGTTAAACTAAACTAAAACCAAACAAAAATTTTGAACGCTTTTGTTTTATGAGATAGAGATAAAGGACTTCTCTAGCGAATTATTACTCTGAGATGGTATTATTATTACAGCACAAAGTTATAAGAATTTTTATAACCATATGATTTTATACAACACGTTCATCGCACGGTTCATGCCTAACAGTTTAATTTTTGTATGGGGTTTTTATTTTTTAATTCAGCCAATAAATAAGTGAAAATCTCGAGTTGATTACTCGATTACTGATACATAATAGTACCTTATAAATCAATCCGAATCAGATGATGTTAAATAATATCAAACCTGTTATTCTGGTTCACGTTTTCTAATATACATACCTCTATCTGAATCTAAATACACACATCTAAAGTGAGCAATGTGTACAAAACATAATTATGTATTAATCAAAACTAGGCATTAACAACACAACAACGAAAACAAACCATCTCTGAAAATCTTGTATTTGTTAGTTAAAAAAATATAGAACTACGTATGCATGTATGTAAATATCACAAGCTAATATTTAATAAGACCTCCTTTGGCCTCAATCAAAGATTTTACTCTTCTTGGCATCGGTTCTATGAGGTTTAGGCACGGGACGCCATTTTTTCGGTTCGAAACCATACCTGAATTATGGATGAAATGAGCTTCTCCGCCGCAGTGCAATCAATTTTGGAGAGCCGATTCTTACAGATTGCCCATAGATTTTCAATCGGGCTTATGTCTGGCGAATGTCCTGTCCAGTCCATCACAGTTAATTAATTTTCTGTGAAGAATTCAATCTTTTTTCATGTGTGGCAGGGGGCTAGATCCTGCTGAAATATTCCATCACCATTTGACCATCGCTTTAGCATCTCTGGTAGCAACCTTTCCAGTAAAATTCAACATTACATCATCCCAGTCACTGAAATAAGCGGCCCTGGTCCATAATACAAGAAACACCCACAAAACATTTTCTTGATAGAGCGTGTTTGTTGTTTTGAATAATGTGAGAAGAGTTGAGCTTTTCGTTTCTTTTGCGAATGAAGCGGAATTGCTGGCTTTGTACGATAAAATGGTTCTCATCTGAAAACAGGACTCTCTTCCAATCGTCCAATGCACATATTTTTTTGCCCATGTCAGTCTCTTCGCCCTCATTGCCATAGTCAGAAGTTGCTTCTTGACAGACTTCCTAGCTGGTCTGTCCGCCTCCAAGAGTCTTCGACGAACAGTCATTGGAGTTACGCTCACTCCAGTGTCAGCTAATTCTCGTGCAAGGTCCACAGCGATTTTGCGGCAGTAATTTCGACTAGAATTCAGTAATCGCTGGTCATCTCGTTTAGTTGTCTTCCTTTTGCGCCGCATTTGCCCTTTCTGTTCACTGAGTAACCCCTAACTCCTCAAAGCGTTTTATTGTACTACTAACTGTCGCCAAACTTACAACTTACTCCACCCTCGGCTGCAATGTCTCTGAGTTTTCATGGTCTGTTTGAATATTGTCACTACAATTGTCCGCTTATCTTTTGATACATCCATCTTTGAAGGCACTGTCGAAATATTAGAATTGAACAACTTTTATTAAAGTAACGAAAAAAGGAATTGAACGTCTTAAACAATCTCAAAAACGTGTTGACGTAGCCTGCAATACATGCCAGTATAAAGTAAACTTCAAAATGACGACTGTGTTTCCAAAAAATCGAAGAAATTGTTGCCAAAGTTTAAAATATGAAATAAAAAGTTTTGTTTTAATAAATCTATTCAGTACTGTATTTTAAACTAGAAATAACCCTATTTTATCATACAAAAGTGGTAACAATCTAAGTGAAAATTTGGCTGCACAACAATTAATAAAAGATACACAACTTGTAACTATTCTCTTTTTAAAAAAAGACAGATGGCCTCTTCTTCTTCACATTTTTATACTCAGTAGATATAATGTGAGTACAATGTAATAAAAACAGGATCTTCTACTTGAAAAAACTACAGTTTGCCTAAAGAAAACAGATATTTACATTTAAAAGAATAAATAAAACACAAGAATATACGAGTACGAGAGAAAAGAAGAAGATACCACATACCACCATATAATTCCATCAAGAATTGTCGATAAATAACGAATTTCGAATTGCCTACCACATCACATTCATTTGAAACGAGAGTCTCTGTCAGAAAATGTTTTTAAATATATCAACAATATTTATTAATGTGTACCTGTCTAAATTAAACATGACAACAAACATTACGCCTTTTCTCTGTGGAGATAGGCAGAGAGGATACAATGCCACTTTAGCTGTTCTGGCATACGGACCTCGCTTCCTCTACATTAATTCATCTTATGCACGCGTGACCATTATTCGGACTTTTAACATGTCAACCTTCAAGTATCTATTGAATTTGGTCATGACATATCTTTCTCGATCTTTCTCGTTTTCTGCAACTATCAACATAATGAATCAAGTTGTGGTCCTGTGGCTAGTGTCGCGGACTTATGGATCAGAGGTCCGAGGTTCGCACCCCGCTGTACCACAACTTGGTTCCCGTTTTTTTATAGTGAGTTACTTACAACTCGTTGAAATTGGTATCCAAAAGAGAAATATTTGTGTAAATCATAAGGACACGAAGCATCGTTCAATATTTTAACCGTTCTTTTGCTTCCATTCGCTCTATATTTGTAAACCAACGCAGCACTCTTTTCTTGATTTTGGATAGTACTATTTTGAAACAGAAAAAAAAATCAAAAAACTTTAAGCCGTGCTCTGCTAAAAAAAACGCATTCGGCGTAAAGCGTGCATCTTCATGTATTGATAAAATCTTGTTTAACCCTTTTAGTGCCATTATTTTTTACCCATATATAATTAAAAATGCCAAAGAAATCTTTTGTTTTTGATGTCATTTACTCTTAGATTTGTTAAATTTTAATTTTATAGATCTTTTTAAATTGTATTTAGTAATTATATAATAATTTTAAATACGTAGAAAGTAAAAAAAATAACGATGCGTGCAAGCGACCTTCCTTACTGCGCGCTAAACAGCAACTTATTTCGCGAGCGCTATCGCGCTCGTGGCACTTAAAACTTGTATAGACACGAGCGCAATGGCGCTCGTCGGCACTATAAGGATTAAACGTTCCAAAATCCCTTTTGAAAATGTGTCCTTGCATTTTAATTTAGCAGGCTAATTGACAAGTATTTAGCACCTCTAAGTGCGTTGCAGATTAGTAGATAAGTACTAAACATTTGACTGATTACTTAAATGACCAATGAGTGTACCTGTTGACAATGTGATGTATGACTAAATTTACGTTTTCCAAGAAATTAGGACAACCAACAGGAGTAATGATGATCCCGGGTTAATAATACCTGCTTGCTAGGCACCTAATTAAAACCTACTTTAAAATAATGATATGATACTTCTGAAAAAACTTAATACCCACCTGTTTTTCAAACTATTTTTAAAAATCTATAGCATGTGATGACAAAATAAATTGTTTCAATAAAAGTTTGACTAAAAGTATAAATTTTAAGCCAAACTACAAACAGTATTCATAGACTCACTTTGTAAAGCGCCTTTGAAGTATTATATTACGAAAATAGCGCGATAATATGCGTGATTTTACATCATCTTGGTGCATAATAAATATCGTAGTTTTTATCTGTTGATTATTTGGCGAAGTTTTATAGCATATTTTTACTTTTACTTATGCCCGTATTTTCGTTATATCTTATTCTAGTAATAAAATTACTTGAATGTGAGGACAGTACATAGAATATTTTCCTCTCTTCGAGTTTGAGTATTGTCTCTAAGTTCGGGCTATATTAATATAATAGATATATAAGTAGTAGGTGTCTTTAAGTGACCGACAGAAAAGAAAAATTTCAACCGAAACAGAAACTGACATTTATTTAAATAAGTTAAAAGTCACTTCAAAACTCCCAAAAGTAGGCGTCTTTATTGTTAAATCTTACGAGTTCATTAAAATAAATAATAAATAATGTACGCAAATTTTTTATTATTTTTTTATTTATTCATATTTTATTCTTACAAACTATAAACAATAATAAAAATAATGTGCCCTCACTGGGGTTACCCGTGCCGAGGACACTTAACAATATACTTTTTTGAAATGTTTTTACATTTGAGAATAAACAAAGAAGACTAACTCAATAAATATAGATAATTAACAAAATATTCAGACGGTTTTATAAACATATATCTATATTATTTATTAAATAAAAAGTTAATTGGTTTATTTTTAAGGTTTTTTGGTTCGCTTTTCTACGCATTTGTCTACCATGCAAGAGGTCTCGGGTTCGATTCCCGAGATGGTTGATATGATTTTTTTAATTTTTTTAAAAAGGGTGTTTTTACACTAGAATATTTCATAGTCCCTAGACTGGTATCGTTCTTTACGTTCGTTACGTTCTTGCAACAAAAATGATTAAGATACAGATACAGTAAGATGCAGTGCCCTATGCACCATTTTTAAAATTATTATTTTAAGCCAATCAGCAGGCTTATGACAGCCCTAACAGATTGGCATTATTGAGTATTTATTATAAAGCAACACTTAATCTAAAGAATTTTAAATTTACAAAGGTATAATTATGGCATTATCTAGGCGGACATGGCAAGTGTGTCATCGCGAATTGCGAATCAGGAGTGACAACACCGCTTGCTTCTTAAATGCTTGCCTTTGTTGTGGTTATATGTCGCATTAGGTAGGGGAAGGGATCGATGGTTCGTAGATAGTAGTACAAATAAAATTAAAACACCTAGTTATACCCTTACTAATAAAACAATATAAATATGTACAAAAACATTTTAAAATCTAAACATTGTTATAAAATCTAGACGCCTTTCTATGACACTATCTACTTATATGGATGTTGTTTTTTTTTTAAAAAACATTCTGTTATACATAAAACTTTTTGTAACAATTCTTCAATGTTCCCATTTTAGATACTTTGATTTATTAACTGTAAAGGAATTACAAAAATATAAATATGAAAGATCTCAAAACTACTGACTATAGTCAACAAATCAAAAATATCTCTAATTCTGCTTATTGCTTATTTATGAATAGTAATGAGAAAGCTGAAACAACCTTAAGGTCACAGGACACGCGGTCGAAGTACGAGCCATAAGATGCACCCGAGTACAGCCGAACGTAATCTGACACATCCCGACCGCAGGTTTCGGCTGAGACAAAGTTTCGACCAATTTTAGGCCCAAACTCGTTTTACTGGCTGAAACCGAAACCTCGGTTGGTTACTAGTATCTTTATTTAATAAAATTTACAAAATATCATTTCTTTACATAAGTTAATAACGTTTTGCGTATGCTCCAATAAATATTATATCTTTAAACTAGAATCCTTAAGATATATTCATAAATTATCCACTGATGTTATTATAGACGAAGAATTAAAACTTTAAAAAAACAGTAGTAAACATGAACACAATACGAGAATATCAGAAAAAAATATCATACAATACCTTTTAAAACGAGAAAAGGACAATCGAGACTAATAAACCATGGACTGAAATTATACAATAAACCAGACCAGACAAAACTAAACAAAAGATGTTAAAAATATTACTATTAACAGTAGAATGTGAATTTTAAATGTAAAAATATTTTGTTAAATGTATGTAACCCGTAAAGGTTTATCAATGAAATTTAAATAAAAAAAAAAGTATTTTAAAGTGTACTCGTAAAATATATACCATTCCTTTTTTTGTCTTTCTTGGGCTCCACGTCAGCGTTGCCAACCTGCATCAAGTAAAAATTGGTAGTTTCTGAAAAAATAAATCGGTAGATTTCGATAGATTAATTATTAAAGTAACAACCGTTTTCTATATTGTAATTTTATTACATTAAGAAATGTTTAAAAATCGGGAGAATTTCAGTCGAATTCGGTAGATCTGTAGACTGCTCCGAAAATCGGTAGATCTATCGAAAAATCGGTAGGGTTGGCGACGCTGCTCTACGTAAAGAGTAACGACTTTAGCGCGTATTTTTTAACCGTTCCTTTATTACTCATTCATTCGTCGGCTAAGTAAAATGTGGTGTTGAAACAATTGCCACTTTCGTCAACTTTCTCGAAGGTTTAAACCGTCCTCGACTTTCGCCGGAGATAAATCTGTGACGAATGTCAACATTGCCAGTGCAAACTTTCTCAGACGCGAGACCGAACCCTTGTTCAGCATTTGGAAGTGGCTGGTGTTACGCGACACTCATCCAACCGACAAATCATTATGTGTGACTTGATCATCTATTTCATAAAAGCAAGATCATCAGTCTTACACTTCAGCTGCCTGTCGAGAGACAGTAAAATATTTCATTGAAAGCCTCCTCCACTTGCCCGGATCCGTTCTCAAATTTATAAAACTTCAATAATAGATATAGCGGATGCGTTCCGTCCATACATACTGTGGATTCGGCGCAGCCTGAACATTTGAAAATAATATTTATTTTATAATTATAAATTATAAATATGAAAAAAAAATCTACACATATTCCTAAAATGATTGCAAAAAATGTTCCAGCGCACGTGATTGACAAAAGTTTCGTAGGTTTTCACGGCCTTCAGAATACAGATAGTGTTTTTCTGGGTTATTATGCCGTGTTTGTGGGCTTTGTATTGCCGACGTTTCGGAGCACATTGCAGTGTCCATCTTCAGGGCTGAATGTATGAGTGTAGTTTTTAGTGTGTTTAATTGTGAGGAATTTGTACCGTGTCGCAGTCGGGCAATGTATGTGGTTAAATGTGTGGAGTTTGTACCGTGGGCTTTGGAAGCACCGGGTACCATGAGGTTCGTAGTCGTAACCCATCATCCCTGTTTATGTTATTAGGATGCTTGTATATTTCTATGGCTTCCTTTATTAAACGGGCTTGATGATTTTTGGGCTTTCCAAGGACATTTGGCTCAAATGAGAAATTATGCCCTGTTTCTATGTAGTGCTCTGCAAGAGCTGATTTATCCGGGTAGCCCAACTTGCATGCACTCTTGTGCTCTTTTATTCTTGTCATTATGTTTCTGGCAGTCTGCCCTATGTAGACTGTTTCACAGCTTTTGCAATTTAATTTATATACTCCATCTGTTTCAAGTGGGTCCCGATCTTTTACTGATTTTAGTAAGTTTCTTACTTTTGAGGTCGTACCGAACACTGTCCTTATGTCCCGTTTCTTAAGCGTTTTTGCAATTCTATCCGTGACATTTTTGACATAGGGAAGGAACGCTATTCTTTTATCCGTATTAGCATCATCCATCTTGGAAATATTCTTTGGATTTGTTACCGACATTATTCTTCTTTTTATATCCTTCTTTTCATAGCCATTACTTTCTAATACTTTTGTCAGTATATTCAATTCCTCTTCTAGGTTACTTTCTTCACAAATACGTGTTGCCCTTCTGGCCAGCGTGTTTATGATGCCTAATTTTTGAGATGGGTGGTGATGTGAGGTAGCATGGAGTGTGGACCGGTTTGTATGTGTGGGTTTTCTATACACCGTATGTCCCAGTCTGCCATCTTCCTTTCTGCTTAATTTGACGTCTAGAAAAGATAGGCTTTTGTCCTCCTCTACTTCCATAGTAAACTGTATTGCCGGGTGGAGATTATTTAGGTGGTCTAAAAACACTGTTAATCTTTCTGCACCATGATTCCAAATGACAAATACGTCATCTACGTATCGAAGCCATACTTTGGGTGCATATGGAGCTGTGTCCAAGGCCGTTTCTTCAAATGTCTCCATGAAAAAGTTTGCTAGAACCGGCGATAAAGGATTGCCCATAGCCACTCCTTCTAACTGTTTAAAAATTTCATTTTCAAAAGAAAAGTATCCATTTGTTAAGCAGTACTCAAATAAAGCGCACATGTCTTCACTAAAAATCTCTCTTATAAGTACCATTGCGTCATTCAGGGGCACATTCGTGAAAAGTGACACTACGTCAAAACTGACTAATATATCATCCTTCTCAACTTTTAGCTCCTTTATTGTATCCACGAAATGTGAAGAATCTCTGACAAATGAAGTGGTTTTTCCCGTGTGTTTTTGAAGGAGACTTGCCAAGTATTGTGAGAGTTTGTATGTAGGAGCACCTATAGTGCTTACTATTGGCCTCAAAGGAGTGCCTTCTTTGTGTATTTTTGGTAGTCCGTATAGTGCTGGAGTTTTCGGAGCTTGTGTAAATATCTTCCAATGTAAGTCTTTAGGAATATTAGATTTCCTCACTAACTCCCTTATTCCTTTATCAATCTTATTGGTGGGATTTTTCTTTAGTTTTTCATATGTCTTGCTTTTTAATAGCTCACGCATCTTGTCAGAATATGTTTTTTGATCCAATACCACGGTTGCGTTTCCTTTGTCGGCTGGTAGAATTAAAATATCTTTATTGTCCCTTAGTTCTTTTAAGGCTATGCGTTCCTGTTTGGATATGTTAGATGGTGGTAATTTAGTTTTTCTTAATATCAGGCAAGTATCTTGTCGGATTTCTTCCGCAACTGCAATAGGGATCTTCTTACTTAGTGCCGCCTCAACTCCACATATTATGTTCTCAACCGGGATGGTCTTAGGCGTAACTGCAAAGTTGAGTCCTTTACTGAGTACCGATATTGCATCTTTGCTCAGAGTTTGGCTAGATAGATTCATCACCACTTTCTGTGGATCCAGTTGAATTGTCTTTTCTTTCTTTCTCTTTTCCATTTCTTGGAATTTCTTTTTCTGTTTCTTCTCTACTGCTAGTTTACTTCTTTCAGCTTGGGTATGGGTTATGTCTTCAATCTTCATGAAGTGTTGGGGTGACAAGGTAGCACCGAGGAGAAGATGCAGATCATACAGGGTTTTCGAGATTTTGTTTAACTCGAAACGGGTATTGCTTATCCTTTCCCTGAGTAGCGCTGCTTCTGCTCTTTGGAATACTCTCTCGGACTTGAGTGTGCGAATATTTCGATGTATTTTAATGTGTGTAGGTATGATGCACTGGTCTCTACACCTCAGCAAAAATGCTAAACTAGTTAGCAAGTTCACTTTCTTCTTCCGGAGATTCTCCAGGCGTCGTGTAGAAAAGTAGATCTCCTCCCCATAGAGGTTCGTAATCAAGGTTCGTAGGTTTTCACGGCCTTCAGAATACAGATAGTGTTTTTCTGGGTTATTATGCCGTGTTTGTGGGCTTTGTATTGCCGACGTTTCGGAGCACATTGCAGTGTCCATCTTCAGGGCTGAATGTATGAGTGTAGTTTTTAGTGTGTTTAATTGTGAGGAATTTGTACCGTGTCGCAGTCGGGCAATGTATGTGGTTAAGTGTGTGGAGTTTGTACCGTGGGCTTTGGAAGCACCGGGTACCATGAGGTTCGTAGTCGTAACCCATCATCCCTGTTTATGTTATTAGGATGCTTGTATATTTCTATGGCTTCCTTTATTAAACGGGCTTGATGATTTTTGGGCTTTCCAAGGACATTTGGCTCAAATGAGAAATTATGCCCTGTTTCTATGTAGTGCTCTGCAAGAGCTGATTTATCCGGGTAGCCCAACTTGCATGCACTCTTGTGCTCTTTTATTCTTGTCATTATGTTTCTGGCAGTCTGCCCTATGTAGACTGTTTCACAGCTTTTGCAATTTAATTTATATACTCCATCTGTTTCAAGTGGGTCCCGATCTTTTACTGATTTTAGTAAGTTTCTTACTTTTGAGGTCGTACCGAACACTGTCCTTATGTCCCGTTTCTTAAGCGTTTTTGCAATTCTATCCGTGACATTTTTGACATAGGGAAGGAACGCTATTCTTTTATCCGTATTAGCATCATCCATCTTGGAAATATTCTTTGGATTTGTTACCGACATTATTCTTCTTTTTATATCCTTCTTTTCATAGCCATTACTTTCTAATACTTTTGTCAGTATATTCAATTCCTCTTCTAGGTTACTTTCTTCACAAATACGTGTTGCCCTTCTGGCCAGCGTGTTTATGATGCCTAATTTTTGAGATGGGTGGTGATGTGAGGTAGCATGGAGTGTGGACCGGTTTGTATGTGTGGGTTTTCTATACACCGTATGTCCCAGTCTGCCATCTTCCTTTCTGCTTAATTTGACGTCTAGAAAAGATAGGCTTTTGTCCTCCTCTACTTCCATAGTAAACTGTATTGCCGGGTGGAGATTATTTAGGTGGTCTAAAAACACTGTTAATCTTTCTGCACCATGATTCCAAATGACAAATACGTCATCTACGTATCGAAGCCATACTTTGGGTGCATATGGAGCTGTGTCCAAGGCCGTTTCTTCAAATGTCTCCATGAAAAAGTTTGCTAGAACCGGCGATAAAGGATTGCCCATAGCCACTCCTTCTAACTGTTACACACACTTAACCACATACATTGCCCGACTGCGACACGGTACAAATTCCTCACAATTAAACACACTAAAAACTACACTCATGCATTCAGCCCTGAAGATGGACACTGCAATGTGCTCCGAAACGTCGGCAATACAAAGCCCACAAACACGGCATAATAACCCAGAAAAACACTATCTGTGATTGACAAATTCAAACAATATTTTCATAATTCATTCCGACCTACGTATGCGTGTTTCCTATATCAACGTTCTGAATATCAAGGTACCTTGACCTTTGAATCTGGATACTACTCTTCATTTTGAGTCCAGTCCTAATACAATTGATTTTCCGCGCACGCGCATTAAAATTCATAACGGTGTCAAGAGATGAGAGCATCCACTTCGTGTAATGCAAAGAAAAAACGACTCTAATAAAAATGTATCATAAAGATTTAAATAGCGTATTATTTAGGAACAGGGTGAACGGTGCACTAAAATCTACTTTGGCAAACAAATGTTTATCGCAGGAGGCTTAACTAGCAGTTTACAACGGAGTTCTAGTTCCAACTCTAATGTATGGGAGCGAAGTATGGAATTGGAAAAATAATTATGAAAGTAGGTTGATTGCTGTTGAAATGCGATCCCTTAGGCGAATGTGTGGTAAAACGATGTATGATAGGTGCACAAATGTCGAGATTCGTGAAGTGTGTAAGGCTGAGACATGCATTATTGACAGAATCAAGAAAGGGGTGCTGCGTTGGTTTGGACATGTAGAGCGAATGGATAGCGAAAGAACGGCTAAAAGGATCTACGATGCAAATGTTGATGGATGCAGAAAACGAGGAAGACCGAGAAAGACATGGCACGATCAAGTCCATCAAATACTTGAAGATGGACTTGTCAAAAGTAGGAATAATCGGCGTGCGTGCATGAGAAGATGTATGAATGTAGAGGAAGCGAGGTCTGTATGCCAAGATAGAGTGTTATGGCGTTCTATCCTCTCTGCCTACCCCTACGGGGAAACGGCGTGATGGTTTGTTGTTGGTTAAAATATAAGGACATCTCGAATTTTAGGTACTGTCCTAATGTTTATAGCTTCACCGCTGGATGCGTCGACTCCTGTGCCCCGTAAATTTATAGACGATAAACTGTTAATTATTGTTATTATAATGTTTACTTATATAGCATAATTTTCGTAATACAATACCTCGAGCGCATTTTATAAAAGTGATTCAATGCTATATTGATTTTAATTAGATATCCACCTATATCTACTATCATGCCTGCTAAAAGTAAGACCATGATTATTTGTTGTCAGCATCCGTACTGATAATATTCACCGCACGCGCCTGGGATATAGGTTATTGTAATCAAGTGAATACAGTTTTTGCCGCCATTTGCGTTTGCAATATGATCATGAGGATGAATGACAATATCCGACGAAGGCCCTGCATATAATTTGCTAAACTCGCAGTGAAAGCAGTAAAGTTAAATTCAATAAAAATCGTGATTGACGAATTTGAAATTTTTTAAAGATTAATTCGTTTATTGACAAAAAAACATTACTTTTTTGTATGAGTGAAACCGATATCAAGACCCACGGCCTTTACAACGGTTTCAGGTATATTGAGGAATGTACTTTCACTTGAAATAGAATCCGAATCCTAGAAAAGTAGCGAATTCGCTTACCATTATCAAGATCCTAGGTTTGATTCCCTGGCAAGGTCAAAGTGGTTTTATACTACGGTATTTTACTGTCTATAAATACCCTGTGCACCATCAGGTGAGGATATGGGTATACTGATGATGAATATGTGTTTATTTTCTACAATATTTTTTATTCCCTGGACTAGCGCCCGTGTGCGAAACTGATCATTTTTTGTTTAGTGATTCCAGTTAAAATCCAGAGCCCTATGCACCATTGGGTGCGAAGGGAATGATAATTATGATGATTACTATCAATGATTTTTTTATTAAAATGTTTTTTCGTTATACATGTTTTATTTTTTTGCGTTTTACAATAGGTAAGTTACAAATACTAAAAAAAAACCAATACATAAACCAAAAATCCCACAAAGGCATATGCTACTTAAAGAATACTATAGATATCAAAAAATAAAAAATAAGCGCTAATGTTAGAACACAATTTTGATCATGTCAAGTCACGTGTACTTTTTGAATATTGTTGATCAAAATTTATTCCAAAGAAATTATTCGCAAAAGTTATAAAAGGATCATGAAAAAATGTCTAGGTTATCTTATGCAAAACTCCGCCGAGGTTCTTGCACGCAACGTTCTTCGGCCGTCTTCGTAATCTTCCGTTCCAGTTCGGCGGCCGTCTGCACCGAGTACCTATTCCATATTCCGTATTCAACACCTGCTGTGGACAATGGCGTCTTCATATTACCATTCTGACTCACGAACGAAGTAAAAGTGATCGTTCGGTAACATTGCGTGGTCCGCGCATCCGATCGATGAAAAAATCTTCCCATTACGTGTCCGGCTGCGCCACTCGTCCACTTGAGATCTCCCGACCACAGTTGGGCGAAAATGCTTCTTCCTCGTTAAAGTGAAAAAGTCGGTCACGGAGAGAGCGATGCTTCACAAAAGATGTGTAGGCACTTAAAACCAACTTGTTATTCGTACTACAGGGTGGCCGAAAGTGTACGTACGTTTTAAAAACAAATAAGCTCAGTTTATTGTTACGGGATTTCTATAAAAATTCGGAATAAGAATATTTTATTTTTATCTCATTGTTTTACACGTATTATATATATATATAGTATATTACTTATTTATATATTATAAACTCATTAATTTTAATTTTAATTTAATTTTTATTTTATTAGGGAAATCAACAGTTCTACATACATATTTTTAGTAAACAAACAGATATAGTGTATAAACTCAGAACCAATAACAGATTTCCACATAGTATACAAAGTTAGTAAAGAATATATATATTACATATCAAATAAATACAAACAATTTATACATATAAAAATGTTATTTATTAATTATTAAATAGCATTATATCAACTAATTAGTCAACCCGAAAAAAAATATGATAATGATCCTTAAGATTTCAATAACTTTATTTAATTTACTTTCATATGATTTTGAATTATCTATCCTTACCTCTGTTTTGTATAAATACATTTAACTCCTTAATAAAAATACCAGTCACGAAGATGTCGCGATAGCGATGAAACCGGTCACAGGATATTCCAAATTTGTGGATAAAAATATCACTCGTCTTTTATTTATATAATAAATTACAATGGGAAGTTCATTTTTTCACTTACAAACTTAAATGTTTTAAATCTTTGTTTAACGGTTAAGTTTTAACATTAAAATTATTAATAAGGGCACAGCCTAAAAAGCCGTAATATGTTGGTGTATATGTATACAAATGTAATTTAAAATGAATAAATAAATGTGTACATTTAAAACAAAGTTTGTGTATTTGATAAAACGGTCGAGCATCTCACAGTAAGTTTAGGCCGGTATCTGTTTAAGTTGTCAAAACTAAAACTACACATTTAACAAAGTTGTTTGTTTTGCATGATGTCTGCTTTCGGCTTGTTTCGCGTTTAATGCAAAATGGCTGTTTAATTTTGAAATTAATTTGTGGTACACAGCAAGCACGTCAGCCTCTTAACCGTAGCGTTACTGACATCAAATTAAACAATTCCACTTGAAAGAAAATATTTTTTATTAATCAGAGTCTTAATGGAAACCAAGTTTTCAGTAAAATCTCCGAACAAATATGTTATAAATTAGGATTAATCGATTCCTACTACCGCCGATACCATACGGATACCGATATTTTTTTTGTAGAAAAGTATCGGCGATATCGTTACCTGTACAGAAAAGTGAATAAAGAAGGTGTGAGCTGTAAGACCCAAGCGAGGTTGGCAACATCAATTTAATGGGTTTTTGGGGTGGTGCGAGTGACACAGTTTTAAATAGTGTATTTGCTGTACAAAAATCCATAATTAAAATAATACTCAGAGTCCTGATACAGACATCTACTGAAGTATCTACATCTACATCTCACAACTTATGACACCAAAACAATTATACGCTAAAACAATACTCACTTATAGATTCAAAAACTACTCTTACTCAAATGAAAGACATAACACCCACGATACATATAATATAATCACTGGATCCTCAACACATATTTCACAAAATTCGTTTTTCGTTGCATCTACCTATGTAGGTAAACCCGTAGCAAGATATATGCAAGTTGTATCTTTACGATATGGTATCGTTAGGGTAGATACTTAAAATGTGTACATTAAAAAAAATTCATGTATAGTCCCTAACAGTATAGTACAATTTGCTATGTATATTTCACAAAATTCGTTTTTCGTTGCATCTATCTATGTAGGTAAACCCGTAGCAAGATATATGCAAGTTGTATCTTTACGATATGGTATCGTTAGGGTAGATACTTAAAAATTTTATACACATTTTCGTACAGGACATTCTTTTTATTTTGTAGAAAGTTGAAGATTCCTTGGTTAACTTCCTATTGTAATTAGGGCCCAGATCTATTTTTTTATATTTTAATCTTGGAATCAACTTCAAAAAATATTTTCATTCATTTGCAAAACGATCGATTACTGTATTGAAAAATCAGTTAGCTTATAAACAAAATTGATATCTTTATACATTACAATGGAGATGTAGAACATTAAGAAGAAGGGGCTTATGATCTGTCATTTGCTGATTTAAGCGACAACCTGTGTAACACAGTGTGTAAATTTCACCATTCGGATCTTAATGAGTCAGTAGGGAGTAAAATCCAGTATTTTGTCTACAAACATTTGAATAAACTTAAAATTTTGTAAAATTTTGTAAGTTGTAGTGATGGTCGAATTCCTCATCTTTGGGTTGTATATTTTTTATTACAATTATCATCATCATCATTCCCTTTCCACATAGTGCATAGGGCACTGGATTGGTACACCAATCGCAGCATATCTCGATCAATTTTGTTACATGAAGGTAAGGTGATTAGTCTTACGCTTCAGGTACCAGTCTAGGGACTATGAAATATTCTAGTGTTAAACACAATTTTGAATAAATATTTCATATCAACCATGTCGGGAATCGAACCCGAGACCTCTTGCATGGTAGGCAAACGCGCTGACCATTACACCACGAGGCCGAAAAATCAGTTAGCTTATACACAAAATTAATATCTTTATACATTACAATAGAGATGTAGAACATTTAAGATAAGGGAATATGAATGTCTAGGCATTTACAGGGCGTATGACCTGTCATTTGCTGATTTAAGCGGCCACTTTACACACCGGGGAACTTTCACCATTCGGATCTTAATGAGTCACTAGGGAGTAAAATCAGGTATTTTGCTTACAAACATTTGGATTAACTAAAAATTTTATAAAATCGGTATCATAAAAAAAGATGTATGTTATTGTCGAAATCCACATCATTAGGTAAACATTTTTTTAATTACAATTATTCTTTACTTTCCAGCTAAAATGCGCAGATATTTTTTATTCTTGTCCATATTTACAAAAATTCATTATGTTTCTATTTATTATTTTTGAAGTCGGCTCTCCATCTTATACAGATAAACTTCATTTGCAATTATTTACCAATGGAAGGAATTCAATTAAGACAAGGTCTCCGAAAAAGCAAATTAAAAATAGTTGGTAAAGTTAAATTACTTTCCAAAGTTTACATCGAATACATTTCTTCGTGAGATAGGTATTTGAATGTCAGTTTCGGCGAAGCCCACATCTGAACAGTTTCAAAAAAATAAATTACGTTGTGAGAAAGTCTGCATTGCGAAGTATTCATATTCTGTATGAAAGTGGGCCACAAAAACCACGTATGTACCTTATTTATCATACTTTAAGAAGTATGCATAAACTAGATCATTCTAGCGAGAATATGAGTAGCGGGTCCACTCAACGTGAGAATAACTTTAAAAAAATCGTTGCTTAAGAGAATTTTAAGTTGCCAGAATTTCACTCGTCCATGCACTTTGTAGCTGCAAGACGATTAGTAATCTAGCTTCAACAGGTAAATGTTATCAACTATCAAATATCCAAATTTAGTAAATGAGGTCTAGAATTCCAACCGTCCATGCGCTCAGTAGCTGCATGACTTGTTGTTATCTAACTTCCATTTTTATAAATTTGTTTTTTATTTAATTTTTTAAAATATCACTAAAACTGTAAACTCCATTGTCAAATAAAAAAATAGAAATGTAAATAGGGACTAGATTTCTTATTGTCCATGCGCTCTGTGGCTGCAAGACGTGTAATCTAGCTCCTATATATCATAACTGGAGACGAGAAACAAGAATCCTAACCGTCCATGCGCTCTGTAGCTGCAAGACGTGCTGGGATATTTATTTATTGTACAGCGCCCTTGAGGTGATTTTCACAAAAACGGCGCTGTATAAATTATCCAAATATATATATATATATATAGATATACGGTGAGAGAGCAGTTTGATGAACATTTTTTCCGTCACTCTCTCGCGGATAACTCCCGGATACTGTGCGAAAAAGACAACGCACGTCCGACTAATTGAATGTAGTTATGCAGAATGCAGCCAGTCCACAATTTCGAAAAAATGAGATATTGATGTTATCGGGTGCAGGAAGGTCAATTCTATGTTCTGCCAAAAACAGCCAGACCGCTTTCATACAAAAAACTGTATTAATCGCCTTCTGAAAATGGTGTTGATTACAAAAACGGCATTTCTCAATTTGCAGAAAACACGTACAGAACCAGAAAAATCTTGCAGTACTTTAAAAATCATTCAAACTGGTCAAATACATAATTAGATTTATGTTTGTTATTAATAAAAAAAATATGTATTCATTGTTTATCATTTGTTAAAGTCAAAAACATTCCAACTGTTGTGTAGATTAGATTATTAACTCATTTCACAAAAGTGCTATTATCTCAGTTTCACTTTTCTATGGCTGGCTGCTTTCTGCATAACTATGCCTAAGTAAAATCGAGGTTTCGTTGTCCAGTTTTCCGCACCCTAAAACTGAACCGATTTAGTTTTTTCTTTAGATAGAGTATCAGAATACAATTTTCTGTGCCGGTAGCTTTTCTGATTTTCAAAAATAGTTTTTGAATTTGTATACCGTACGCCCGAAGACATCAGATTAAATCGGGCGCTTTGATGGGTTTTTGGATGGTCCCAACTCCCATAAGAAACAATTTATCAAAAATGCGAAACGATAGAGATGTGCCAATTGTAAATATCTATAGTGTGTGAAAAATCACTACCCTAGGATCTTAATCCAGGGAAAAAAATTGGGAATAAATCTGTATGAAGAAAAGTCACACCTCGTTTCCTCTAAAATGGTCAGTAAATTAAGCCACATAAACGACAAGTTCATTTTTTTATAATTCATTGCCCAAAAAAAATATGTTCAAAACTCGTTTATTTATCGTAGCTGCTCCAAATTTAATTAACTTTGTCCCCTTTTAGATATTTTTAATACAAAATTTTGTGACTTCAAAAAAAACTTTTTGAAACACTGTAAAATGAAACATTTGTCAGTGTGTAATAAGTTTATGTTCCTTTAAATATGTTTATTTTGTTATGATAGCAAAATTTTGAATTGGTCAACTGTATTATGAAAATCCCTGTCCTCCACTCCTCCACTCTATTTCCCCATCCCTTAACCTTCTTACGAGCTCTTTTTTTTTCTCATGTCTTATATAATATATTATTTTTTGCTTTGCTGTGTAACGTGTTCTCTTATTATATTTGTGAAAAACTTGGATGTACTCGTATGTACTATTTTTTATTTTGTATTCTTATATAACAACTGTTGTTTTTCCTCAATAAATAAAATTAAAAAAACTTGTTTTGCAGAAAACATTGTGTTCTTTTTCTTTAAAATTACAATTTCACGTGCAATTATAGAATTCCACAGAATAGATTTTCCGGGACCAGCTGTAACAGTCCCATGAGAAATTTGTTTTAAAAAAGTAAAAGTTCAAAGGTGCGTGGGTGGGCAAAATCCTGGCCACTTCACATGAAAATTAAAAAATGGTCAGGATATGTGAAACTGTTTCTTCAATAACAGTTTTGAGCATCGTGACTCGTTTCAATTGCCAGTTTATTTCATATTTGTGAAAGTGTTCAATCGGTTGTTTATTGGGTCAAAGCACCAATGAATAGCCGTTTAAGGTTCAGCTTGTAGTAAAATCCACATTGAAGGTATAAATTTAATTACTTAACCGTACAAAATTAAAGAAAACAATAAATAACTATTAATTTTTCTAAGAACTTTTACTTTTTTATTGAAATACGAGCATTACAATTATAATTACTCTAAAAAAATATAAAAAAATAAATTCAAAAAAAGCAGAATCACAAGTGAATGACCACTACCTACCCCAGTAAAAATAATACTCAGATTTAGTTACATCATAACATTATAAAACACCCTAACACATTAGAATATTCAAAGAATTGCATAAAAAAAGCATAAAATAAAACACTTTTCACACCTTTCCTTATAAAACCACTATCAATCTCAGAACAATAACGGGAATACGCACTATTACCTTTTGACAACTCAGTTCAAAACTGATAGATTTGTTTCTTACCAAAAGATGTGTCCGCCTACTGCTTTTGAAATAGTTTCTAGTGTTAAAAGTTTTTTGACTGGACACATGTAGCAATTCTTATTATATTGTGTTTTATTATCCAATGGCCATTTACTGGGGGGTGGTCATTTACTGGTGCTTTGACCCTATTATATTTTTTGCCTACACTGCTTTTGCTGCTTTATTCAGAAACAGTTTCACAAAACAGATTAATTTTGTAAAACGGTAACTATTACTGCTACTTCTTGTAAATCCAAAACGCCCATCTCTAAACGTGACGTCATCGGGGTATAGCATATATAATGATTACGGAGCCCTACACAAGAGTTCCCGACAATGTAGTGCGAATGTTTGTCGCTGCTAGATTTCCTCGCTAGAATAGACTGCTGTGGCATCGGACAGCAGGCCTCAGAAAAATGCTGGGAAAAATTCCAAATATCGTAATCAGCCAGTTGGTGAAACACTGCTGGGAATCGAGATTGTAGCAACATTGGAGCAAGACGCTCGAGTGACATTTTTTTCAGACTACCTATTTTACTTCATCTTTTTTGAAATAGTTTTTTTGCTTTTTATTTTTCTCTTTAATGTTAACATTTATTTGTTTTGTTTTTTATATCTAAGTTTTTACACAATTCTTTTTTATTATCATTGATTTATACTTTGTACTGGTTATAAGGCTCATTAGGTATTGCATTACCCACCTAATCGAGATGAAATAAAAGTCATTATACTACTCATATTTAGACAATTGTTTTGTTACGAAAGTCTCTACTACTACCTCTACCTAATTCCCAAAAATATTTTGGAAAGTTGTTCGTCAACTCGTTCATAACTCTCTGCAGTCGATTAGAGTGAATCTTTCTCTCATTTTATAAAATATAATTATTTAGCTCATGTTTCTTGAAGTGTGTCATAATATTGTTACGAATTTGTCGCAGTAAGTATTATAGTGTGTATGCTATGGTTCAATTTGGTGGAAAGTGGGTTGATAGTACTGTATCACATTACGAAGTGGGAAATCGATTTGAGTTCTTATTTAGCCTTACGAATCGCTTGTATATAACCAGGTACCTATCATTAAATTAACTCTACTTCTTGTAGATCGCAGTTATCTTAAGATCAATTAATTTCATGTTGTTCAAATTAATCACCTTTTGATCAGAATTAAATTCGCTTAACGTCACGAGGAGAGCAATGGAAACAACTAATATTTGCAAGATCCTAAAAGGTCACTGCCAGCGCAAGAGTTATGTACGTAACTTATTTGTATGGATCCCCACTTCGGTCTGTATCATCCCCTATAGAGAAATTTGATTTACTGTCTAAAAGGTTTAGTAAACATCATTTAATCTTTACCAAATTGTCTCAGAAACATCTACGCGTTACGGTGCTGTGTAGTCGTTACACACGTTTTTTTATTATTTATATTCGATTGCTTAACTTATTTTTAGTTGAAATCAAAAGTGATATTATTTTTAATCTAATTGCTAAAAACATGAAAAAAATATAGTAATTAGCTCAAGCTCGCAGCGCGGGCGAAATAACCGCCCCTGACGAAAGTCGGTGAAGCACAAATTGGCGTCTCGGAGAAGTACTAGAAACTGTGCGTTTCGCGCGTGTGACGCTTGAAATTGTCTTTTTTTTCCCGAATATAGGTACCTGTATTATCGACAGTGAGATGTAAAGAGTGTGTGACGATTCTATGTTAAGATTTCTTTTTTACTACCTAAACTTTTTATTGTATCGGTGATTTATTTCCACTTTTTTTTTTAAACGCTTTTTCTGTTCTAAATAAGCATTCATTATTTATTAAAAAACATTTTAACCGATACATAAATGTATAACGGACGAATATTGAAAATTTTAATCCATAATTTTATTATATTTGGAGATATTCACGTTATTAGATGCAATGTGTACTAGCTGCAATCACCGGGAAGGGAGGGTTAATTAGGTATTTTTGTACATGCTTCTCGTCAGTTTTTCGTTTGGAGACCAAATTTTTACTTGATATTTGATTATTTTTAAACTCAAGTTGGTAAATTTATTGAATCTCCTTAAGATATTGTTAGATTAGTTAGTTTTTATTGCGGTTTCTAAGTTAAAATGTGTGATTGATAAATTGGCGGAATTTCAAAGTCGATAGCTACGTTTTTAGTTTTTATAATCGATTTTTGAAATATCCAGAACTAATATATTTATGCATTTAGAATTTGAATACCTATACATTTATAATTGATGGTTCCACTTATGCTCTTTCTTTACCTAAAAATTGCTCAGAGTCGACGGTTATTTAAATATCTAGACTAATTAATTTTACCGCTCCAGCCTTGAATATTTCGTTTTATCGAAAAAACTGTTTCCCTTGAAGTAACAAGAGTATTAATTGTACCGCAGGAAAAGTTTTATTTGAGTATTGAACCAGCAACCCCTGAACCGCCCAGAGATCATCGTAACAGATTTGTCGATGAAAAGAGCGAAACAATAGTTCAGTTATAAAATTAAATACATTAAATGATTATATCAAAGCATGTAAATTAGTTTTTCTACGGTTGATACCCCGTTATATAATTTCCTACGCGTTTCGTTTGTTAGTTGTAATTCTTAACCTTTACTTCTTTGATTACTGGAATTGGCTTTCCATTGTCTTTCGCGTTTTTCTGTTTTTTTTTCTCGTCCGGTAACACGGAGATCTGCAGTTGGTGCCGTTACGATGGTAATCAGACAATGTTTCAACACGGAGGCTTCTTATTTGCTCTATTTCACACGGAGCGAATCAACGTGCGACCGCGTGGTTACTAGAGCCTCAAACAGACCAATTAAACAATAAACCATCTAGTCCTGTACTATAGACCGTAAACTAAAAATAAAAGAGATAGTTAGGATAACAAACATTTTTTTAATCAGTGATAATTTTTGGAAACATGCTGTAGATATTTATATTCCAATAAATTTACTATACGAATTCCAAAAGTGATAGGCCTTAATTTGTGTTTTAAAAAAAAAAACTACATTCACGGGAAATGGAGTCAATGTTAAAAATCTCAAGTCTACAAAAACGTAGAAATAACATCGACTCCATATTTATGTTTAATTTGCTGAATGGCTTAATTGATGTACCATCGTTACTGGAACAAGTGGCATTCAATGTTCCGATCCGCCGGTTGCGAAATAATAATGTGCTGTTCCTCGATCAACACAGCACAAACTATGGCTTGCATGCACCAAAGTCCCGATTGTGTCGTATTGTAAACTCGAGACAAGATCTGGACTTTTTTGGTATAAGTCTTTATAGTTTTAAAAATTCACTGAGATAGACCAGACCTTGTCTTGAGGTAGTAATTTTTATTTTTTTGTCCTAGCTTTAATTGTATTTAGTTGTATTTTATGTGCCTATATTTATTATAAGAAATTGTATTTACCATCGTTAGAATGGACTGCATAAGTCCGTCAAATAAATAAATAAAATTAAAAATAAAATTAAAAATTACCCATGATCTCTCCTAATTTGTACATAAATACCTTGATTGAGACGAAGATATTATCGAGTGGACAGACAGATCTTATGTAAAGTTTATATTTGTAGCACTAACTTTGTGGTTATTCATTATAATAAAAAAAATAAAACAACTTTGTTTTTAACCACGATTTTTTTTATAATTTAAATATAATAAATCCAGGATATACCAATAAAATTATAATGATTGCGATTCAATATACATTGGAAAAACTAAAATAAACTTCAATATTAGTGTAAAAGAACACTTAAGATGCTTAAATAATAATATTTTTGCTGAATTCGCAAATCGTCTGATAGAAAAAAATCATTAATTTAATAAAGACACTGGATTAAAAGTACTTCATGTTGAAAATAAAATATTAACATTAGACAACTTAAAAATCTTAGAAATTAAAGTGATTTATAATAGGAAAAAATCTATAAATACCTAATAAACAATATTTCTTTTACTTCACTACTGTCTTGTTTCGAACGTATTCCTCTCACATTACCATCCTTTCAAGAAAAAAAGACTTGATTTATTTGTTTCATTGGCAGCATACTGATTCATAATAAGAAAATAATAATTAATAACCTAATAAACAATATTTCGTTTAGTCCTCTCCTGTCTAACTTCGAAAATATTGATATCAAATTACCACCCGTGTTAGGAAAAAACTACTTGATTTATTGGGTCCACGTGTAGTATTTAACATGATAAAAATAAAATAGGAATCAATTCATTAGTTACGTAAACCTTGACGAAGAAGCTTGTTTGCTTTAAAACCGGCCGGTGGAAAAATAATAATTATAAAAAAATTAGTAGTTAAAAACAGAGTTGTTTTATTTTTTTTTTGTTCTTTATATGTTTCATTGAATCTTATTTTTGAATTTGAGTGATTCCGCAACTCTCACGGGACCACAAGTAATTATGATGTAACTATGTAATGATTTTTATCGGACAACATTCAGATTTAAAAAATCCGGCCTTTAAAATGAATTATTTTGTGTTAGTTAGTTTTGACTATCACTTTTTGAAAGTTGAATAATTACTTAGGTTACCGAACTAAGATTTTTTGTATATTACTCTTATCTTCTTTCCCAATTCTTTTCCTTTGAATACAAAGTACAGCAACCGTAACTTTAATCCTAGATCTCTTGGATTTTGTAGTAAATAAAATCTGAGTTAAGTCTGTCATTTTCTACAGTGTCACCTTTCTGCGAGAATTTATTTATTTTGTTACTACTGGAGATGATATTGTCACTACTCAGTATCTTAGCCTTCAGCACTCGTAGTAAAATCGCTGTAATAACAGCTTTAAAAAACATCCAATGTTTATTTTGTTATTTTTTCTTTATAAAGGAAAACTCGCTTACCCTTTACTTAAGAGGCTTTTCAGCAGGTGAGAAAGAGAAGATATGAAAGGGTGTTATGAAAATACGCAAAACCTAGACCAATTCCAAAATAAATTTTTCTCACATCTTTTTCTTGCAACTTGCGACTGTCATATTTTAAATGTAATAGACACTTATTTTATTCCTCTTGATAATGATTTATATTTAAGATTAAGCCCTAATAAATCCTGTGAGTATTAATCATTACTTTATGGAAAATCGTACTGTTCATTAAGTAACGAATCGGTGAATTTCGAATCGTCATCATTCCGCTGATTTTACCGAGTAATATAAACCGCAAACCACTAAAAATGCTTCACTCTAGTGTTACCATTAATCGGTTATGATAAAATGACAAATACGAGGCATATCCAGAAAGTAAGAGTACTCAATTTTCGTAATAAAAAAAAATAAAATAAAAAAAAATCAGTACATTGTATATACAGGTGTTCTTTAAACCCTGTCACATCCGAAACCACGATGATTAGTATAAGCATGAAGACATATTGGCACATTCAAATATTTTTTTAAAATGAATAAAATTTAAAAAAATAAAATATTTAAAAAAACATATGGTTGCTAACTTCTGCATGGGTGAAACGAGGAGGGGGAGTCTGACACACCGTTACCGAGCGGCTGCGCCCCCCTCGTTTCTCCCCTGAAGAATTAAGCAACCATTTGTTCTTTTTAATATTTTATTTTCACAAATTTTCTTTGTTCATAATGTTTTTTTAAATATGCGAATATGTTTTCTTGCCCATACTGCTCATCGTGGTTTCGGATATGACAGGGTTTAAAGAACACCCTATATATATATAACTTATTTTTCCACGTAGTCGTCTTCCCGTTCTATGCAGATTGTAAATCGTGGCACAAGCTTTTTGATGCCCTTGTCATAGAACTCCCCTGCCATCTCCTTCGTTCACTTCAAGACCTCCTGTTTCACCTCCTCAACGGTTAAACTTTATTTACCACCCATGCGAGTCTTCAGGAAGGTGAAAATATGATAATCTGAAGGCGCTAAGTCAGGGGAGAATGCAGGGTGGTTGAAAATGTCCCAATCAAACGAGTCAATCGGCGGTCTTCACGAACAGTTTCGTCGATTTTTTGCACCAACTCATCGGTCACAATTGAAGGTCTTCCACTCCTTTGCTCGTCATGAATATTCGTTCTTCCTTCATTATACTCACACCACTTAATTACTTTTGTTCGGTTCATAGCACCTTCGCCATAAACAGTTTGATCTGTGCAAAAATTTCAGTCGGTTTTTCAACCTTATGACAGCGCGCACCTCGCTCTTGGCGAGATTTCTTATTGATATATTTCACAAAAAACGACCAATACGAGGCAAGTTTTGGTACTAACGAGGGTCGCCGATGCTCGTTGTGTTCAGGAGACCCCCACTACCAATCAGTGTTGTCAACTTTTGGGCAAAAAATTCTCACAGCTCGAGAGCCAAATAGTACTCTTACTTTCTGGATATGCCTCGTACTAACGAAAATAATATTTTTCATAATTTTCTTAAAATATTATGTAAGTGTCTTTCAGTACACTCATAAGAATTTTCCGAAAGTCAATTTTAATCACTTTATAAAAACAGTCGAATGCCTAATTATTTTTTTAGGGTTACACGTTCACTACATGTCCAGTCACGTAGTCCAGTACTAGCTACTTAGTAGCTCTCGGGAAGTTGGCGCGGGTGGACGTTTCGCCCGAGTCGTTAGCGATACCCAATGGTTTTTTCATGTTTTCAGCAGTTAGATTTGAAATATTATTATCTTTGAATTAACTTATGTTTAATTAAAGCCATTCCCTGTGTAATAAATATTCCATGTTTCCCTTTTTAAATCTCTTATATTTTTTAATGTGTAGTCACTACACAACACCGTGACGCGCGGGTGTTTTTAGGACAGTAAGGGAAAGATTAAAAAAATCTCGGAGTAGTAAGTAACACGCAAGTATCTCTCTCGTTATTACTGAGTAAAAAATGTATCTTTAAAAAAAAATTAAAACGAGATGTCAATTATTTATTTATTTTATTTATTTAAAAATTCAAGAACTAAGAATAAGTACTTTGGTAGGCTTATTGCTATAAGCAATATCTTCCAGCCAACCAAAAAAACAGACTAATCAAAAGAAGAGTTGGTAGAAATTTTTTACTAAAAAAACATTCATTTATATCAAAAGATACATACATAAAATAAAAATAACCTAATTAATGAAAACTAACCCCTGTTTTTTAATTGGGAGATAAGGCTTACACATATCAACCTTTTTTAAAAAGAATATTACGTTATCCATATTAAATGATGAGTAATGTGGAATCATGAGGAAGATACGCGCATCGCTGCCTAAATGTTTTGACCGCTCGCTGGGTTTATCCGACCAAATTTCGGACAGTAGATCTTAGGGTCAAATTTAACGGTTCTAGATGGCCACGAACCAGAGATATCTCTGTCGTAGAGTTTCTCGTTATTGGCTCAGCTGGTCCATTGCAAATTTGCAGAAATCAGCGTTCTGATGAAAAGTTGCAACATCATCTCTCGTGACTGACAAATAAGTTGTTTTTGTTACTGTGAAGCCGGTGAATTCTTTCGCAGAAGAACAGAATGAATTTAAATCACTGAAGGCATGTATTTGCAAAGTAAAAAGTATACGTTACAATGCAATCATGTATAGGTAACAATTTACATTATAAACATGTGGAAATATTATAAAACACAAAAATAAATGTATCCACACTAAAAACTTATATTTATTTATTTATTAACGGACATTGTCCATGTATACAATTTATAGGGTTTAAATATTACAATATAAGAATAGTTAAAACATTTAAAAAAAGAAAAGAAGCATTGACAAACATAAGGGACATCGAGACAAGATCTGGACTATTTATTTAGTGCTCGTTTAAATCGTTGTAAACATAACCAAAAAAGTCCAGATCTTGTCTTGAGTTCACAATACGACAAAGATGGGTCATTGGAGAATTAAGGCCATAGTTTGTTCTATGCTGATCGATGAGCAGTATTTCATTGTTTCTCAATCTACGAGTCGGAATATTGAATTTTACTTGTTCCAGCAATGATGGGACATCGATTATACCATTTAGTATGCCGAACATATATATGGAGTCAATATTAGTTCTACGTTTTTGTAGACTAGAAATATTTAACATTGACTCTATTTCAGCATAAGAATAATTATCTCTTTCTAGTCCAAGCATCCACGTTTTTTTTCGAAGCATTCGATGTTGAACTGATTCAATGTGATTTATGCGATTGACATAGAATGGAGACCAGGCCACGGAGGCATATTCTAGAAGAGGGCGAACAGTTGAGCAATAAAGAGTTTTGATTGTACGGACATTAGTAAAATCAGAGAATTATTCTGTTAATGAAGCCAAGTAATTTCAGTGATTTATTTACTGTATTATCTATATGCTCGTTGTATGTCAGTTTATAGTCCAAAACAACTCCTAAATCTCTGATGGACTTAACTACATCAATTTTGGAGTTTTCTAATAGGTACTCGAAGGAAATTGGTTGTTTTGTTCTATGAAATGACATTATTTTCCATTTTTTAATATTTACTTCTAATTTATTGACTTTACACCATTGGTTAAAAGAGTTAATGTCTGATTGAAGAAAAAAACAGTCTTGTTAAGTTTGAATTATTTTGAGAATTTTGTTGTCGTCCGCGATGAGCCAGAAACGAACAATATTAATAACGGAATGATTTTTACAGCTATATTTTTTTTTTAAAACTACAACGTTAAAGGGAGAATGTAAAATAATACATTACATTTTTATACTCTAAATGTCTCGATTTTTAAAGAAATTCTTATAACGAACATGTAATATAAAGAAATAGCGAATGAATATACACGGTTTTTCAGGGCCAGACCGCAAAACTTTAGAGGAACATTCTTTACGGTAAGCTTTAAAAAAATTCCTCATAAAATATTTCCAAAAATTCGTTTTGAAAAATACATTTTTTTATGATCTCAAAATAGAGTTAATCTGTGATTTTTCGGACTAGCATACCTTCCGCAAACCGCTACCCCTCCCCGCAAAAAAAGCGATAAACGAAACGCTACGCACCAGACGCGAACAAGGAAAGTGGCTGGGTAGGAGAGGGGTAGGGGCTTGTGGACGAATTTCTTGTCCGAGAAATGAAGGATTTACTACATTTTGATATTACATTTTTTTAATGACATTTTTGAAAATTTTTATGAGGATTTTTTTTAAAGCTTACCATTAGAAATGTTCCTTTGAAGTTTCGTGGTCTGGTCCTAAAAAACCGTGTATATTATTTGCCAGTAATATAAACTATTAACTTGAACTTTATATATGAGCTCAAAAACATTATTATGAAACTAATTAATAAGCGGGACCCTTTACTCACACATACTTATTTATACACAAACATATTTATTTGGTTTACAAACAATGAAAAATTATACATAATACACAGAAATATTTTTTTAAAAAGACACTACTTATTTTTCATCTATTATATGTAAACACTAATTGAATAAATATTTAAATAACATAAACAAAATAAATTATTAAAATTGAAGTTACATTGTTGTACAAATTCATTCATTAATGCATAAAAAAAACTTATATTCATTTTTAAACATTAAAAAAATACTAATTTAAATAAAATTCACAATATAAATAATTAAAATAAAATTGTTTTAAGAAATAATTTCATTCATATAAAACTAATAAAAAAACTAGATAAAATATGCATTGCAATTTTTTGTCGGTACGATTTGCGTTTTTCAAAAATTGTTACTAAATTTGTATGACATGCGTCCGAAGGCAGCCGATAAAAATAAGCGCTTCTAAGGGTTTTTAGATGTTCTAGTTCTCAAAATGAACAAGAAAAAAAAAAAAACGATCGATAGATACACGCCAATGGATTCTATAGTGTGTAAAAAATCATTGCTCTGGTGCCATTATCCAGGCAGAAAATACGGGAATACGTTTGTATGCAGAAAAGTAAGACCGCGTTTCCTCTTAATACACAATATCCTTTATAAAAGAACACCATTTTATTTTTATTTTACAATGTACTTTTTTTTTACATATGAGAATATACATAAAAAACATTAAAATATCTAATTTAAAAAATATTAAAACAGTATTTCCATCTGTTTCAAAATACCGTTTAATATTTTAAGTAAATTCCTATAAAGTCTTGTAAAACCAGTTGATGGGAAGAGTGTTCTCCCGAATCTATAGCTGTTAACACTATAAAGAATGTTTTTTATTTTATAATAAATTACATAAATAAATACACAGGATATTATTTAAACCCTGTCACATCCGAAACCACGATGATCAGTATAAGTCAGTATAAGCAAGAAGACACATATTGGCACATTAAAATATTTTTTTAGAATTAATAAAATAAAAAAAGTTAAAAAAATTAAAATAACAAACGGTTGCTAACTTCTGCAGGGGAGAAACGAGGAGGGGGGAGGGGGGAGTCTGACGCACCGCTAACCGCGCAGCCGCGCCCCCCTCGATTCTTCCCTGCAGAAGTAAGCAACCATGTGTTCTTTTTCATATTTTATTTTTACAAATTTTCTTTGTTCTTAATATTTTTTTAAATATACTAATATGTCTTCTTGCCCATGCTGATCATCGTGGTTTCGGATGAGACAGGGTTTAAAGAACACCCTGTATAATTGAACAGGTCCCTTGCTCTAATTATTTACACATTTTAGACACGTAGGTGTTATGTTAACACAGTTATTTATTGATTCAAAAAATCATCAAGGTTTACTAAAAAATAAACATTACGTATGTATAAATGTTTACAAATGCTTCCGGACTGCCTGTTTTGGTTATTTATTATTTTTCGCTTATATTTATGTTGAAATCTGTATAGCTAACTTATGGTGTGATGGTTTGCCTGAAAAAATAACCGCACGCTTTTGTTTTCAAAAGATTGAATCCGTTATCTAGTGTGTTTTCGTTTGTTTGTTGCTTGTTTATGTTAGTCGTATTTCAAGTTTTGGCAAAATCGGTAACAATTTGCATTTTAACTTTATTATTAGACATACGAGTATATAATTTAGATATTGAACATCGTAATTTTCTGAATAAGCTTTAAGAAAAAATCTATATGTAAAAATTATAAAATGAAAATTTAACGGAATTTCAGAAAACACACTATGTTACACCGATTCAATATGATTGAATTCCTTGAAACCCTTGCTCTAAAAACCTTTTCTGAAGATATTTTATGTATGTGTAAAAAACATGTTCAAGCAAGCATTTTTGCTTGAATTGGGATTTATTAGAGTTTATAAACGCTTTGCAGTGGGCGCTTTTTATCACAGAAGTCTATTTAAAATATAAATGAGAAGTATTTTAAATTTTAATGAAGTAAGAAACGCGAACTAAATTTTCGGGGTCATTCATTGGTTGGATTTGATCATATAACGTCGAGACGACAAGTTGGTAGAACATACCCAACTAGGCCTCGATTATGATGGGAAGTAAAAAAAATTCTTCAATTTTACCTACAAAGTAAAATTAAGTTTTCTGAATGAAAATTGGAATATGTGTACAATTTTACCGGTTACCGACGAAGATATTTTGAATTTTCATATAAATATACACATTTTCGTAGATAAATATAGATTTGACTTTATAGACAGTCGAAGATAGCTCTAAACTTCCGATTGTAATTGCTCCCCTGCCGTGGGCCGATTTTTTATTCCAATTTAACGCCGTAATTTTTTTTTTTGGCCCAATACAAATGGATTTGAATTTAAGTAATATATGATGTTGTCAATGTCATGTAAAAATGTGATCCTAACAACATTAAATTGAACTATTTCCGCGTATAGCGAGCCAATACATTTACAAATGAATGGGAGTTCCTACGTACGAGTATTCGATTATACGAATTCTCATAGTTATTGATAATTTATGCAAATTGAATTTGTGGTACATTTGCATATAATATTATATGGACTGATAATTATTACTAAGAAACCGTTCTCATGGTCCCATTTTGAAAAATACGTATCTGCTTTATATTATGATATTTTAATATGTAAGTAACGTATAAGCAATAATTAAACTTATAATTATTATTATTATTTTACGTGTATTGTTTATATCCATTTATAAATAAATTGAAAATACATGACGAGCGTTTACCTACGATCAAAGGAAAATGTCCAGTGTTAGATTCCTGACACGTTTTACTCAATTATTGTTTTAAAAATGTATGGAAAGCTTAGATCACCGCCCTCATATGAATGCAAGCAGCTTTTTGGCGAAACTCACTACATGAGTTAAATATTAACCATTTGATAGATCAAAAAGCAGTATAAAAAATATTCCAGTTCGAAAAACAATGTTATGTTTTTAATGTTTTTAGGTTTTTTAGGCAATAACTCTAATAAGTATCTAAACAAACAGACAAACCTTTTTTTAATTACTAAAAATCAAAAAAGTACCTCCTAATCTTTTACAGAATATTTTATTTTTCTCTTATAATAAACAAAAATATTATACCTGTCTATTTATTAATCGGGTTGTGGTCCCATGGCTAGTGTCTCGGACTCACAGACCAAAGGTCCGTGGTTCGAATCCCACTCTACCCCAACTTGATTCCATTTTCTAATAGTGAGTTATTTACAACTCGTTGAAAATGGCCCTCAAAATTAAATATTTGGGTAAATCATAAGAACGCAAATATTTCTTTTTTCTAAAAAAAAAAATAGCAAAAAATACCCACGAACAGGCCGTGCCTTTGTGGGATTTTTTCGTTTACTATTAATTTGTATTTAATTGTTATGTAATTATATTTTTTTTTAATACACTCTTTAAAATATAATAATACATTTTTTAATTTTTTTTTATCTCACAATGTTTTATCGTAGGGGTAGGCAGAGAGGATAGAACGCCACATCACTCTGTCTTACTTTGGCAAACAGGCCTAGCTTCCTCTACGTACATACATATTCTCACGCACGCACGATTATTCCTACTCTTGACACGTCCATCTTCAAGTATTTGATGGACTTGATCGAGTCATGTCTTTGTCGGTCTTCTTCGTTTTCTGCTACCGTCAACATTCGCATCGTAGATCATTTTAGCCGTTCTTTCGCTGTCCATTCGTTGTACATGTCCAAACTAACGCAGCACCCCTTTCTTGATTCTGTCGGTAATGCCTCTCAGTCTCACATTACACATTAGTAAATTGCAAAATATGCGCTCACCATTAGGAAGATTTTTTGTCTAATGCAAATGAACTCTTAAATTGTGGATTGGAAATAAAAAAAATATACTATGCGCGTAATACAATATCCATGCAGTCTATCATCAAATATAATCTCTAACTAATCGATAATATACGGGTTAATAATATTTTAAGCTTCTTGATTAATAATTACATCATCTGTATATCTACCAGGAAATGCGAACATTGAACGCTGTCATTATAATATCGAGGCATGGTCGCCAACACAATTTTACGGGAGAATATTTTCTCTTCTTTAATATTAAGAAACCTCTTTGAGAACTAAGTTTTGTCTCGAATATTTTTTTTGTATCAATAGTTAATTGAGAGAAGTAAAAATATTGTTTTTGTCGGTTACGATGTTTTAGCGATAATGGCTCGATATATTATGTATGAAGAAAAACTCGAATACCCATTCCACATGTACCGTCCAAATCCACACGGCACGGTGAAATGGGGTTAGATTGACATTAATTTATTTAATTATTTTGAATTTATTTCAAATTTATTCAGCGGCTACTTTCGGGTAAAAATTCTGCAAAAGAAAATCGTGTGGAGAAAAGTCCTCCTCGTAGTGTAGCGGTTGACGTATTCGCCTACTATGCCTGTGGTCCCGAGTTAAATTTCAGGGAAGGTTGGCACGGAATATTTATTTTTAATGGTAGTCTTACACTGAAGTACTCGTATCTCATTGGCACCTGAAGCGTAAGATGGATCCCTGTTGCAGGTGTTCCAGATTCGATGCATTTTATTTAATAATGCACCCTATGCACCACCGTGTGTTGGTAAAGGTTTGATTATAATTAATCCAGTACTGGTCTTATTTCGTTGTCGAGAAATATGGATTATATGGTTAGTAATTTATTTAATGTTAATAAATAATTGTATATTAATCACTTACCGACTTTTCTACGTCTGCCGGTTTCGAGACGTACACGTCTCTCGTCGTTAGGACGCGAATTACACTAAAGCTAGGGTTTCCTAGGACAGCGGTGACCGTATCTTAACGGCCGTAGTGAACGGCGATGCGGTGGACAGCCGTCGTAACGGTGACTAGAGAGTGGTTTCCCAGGAAAACGGTGTTGATAACATTTAACAACGCCGTTTTCCTAAGAAACCGCTCTCTAGTCACCGTAACGACGGCTGTCCACTGCATCACCGTTCACTACGGCCGTTAAGATACGGTCACCGCTGTCCTAGGAAACCCTAGCTTAACATGCTTATTCCACTGTACACCTTCATCATAGATCATATTAGTTGCACGAAAATATAAAACTATCGCGCTGATGGGACACACGCTGTTAATAGCTAACACTGACGAGCACATTATATATATTTTTTGTATGATTGATTTTCTTGGAGAAATAGTAATAGTAGATAAAACTACTATTATGGTGAAGGTCCAGATCATTCGGCGATAAATCGGGTTGTGGTCCCGTGGCTAGTGTCTCGGACTCACAGACCAAAGTTCCGTGGTTCGAATCCCCAACTCGATTCCATTGTCTAATAGTGAGTTATTTACAACTCGTTGAAAATGGTCCTCAAAATTAAATATTTGGGTAAATCATAAGAACGCAAATATTTCTTTTTTACCATTCTTTTTTACGAATAAAAAAATATCTATATTTAAAAAAAATGCTGGTAAAGTCGGCCTCGTGGTGTAATGGTCAGCGCGTTTGTCTATCGTGCGAGAGGTCTCGGGTTCGATTCCTGACATGATTAATATGAAATATTTATTTTAAAAGGTCTTTTCACTCCAGAATAATTTATAGTCCCTAGTCTGGTATCTGAAGCGTAGGACTGATCATCTTACCTTCATGTAACAATAATGATCAAGTGCTGCGTTTGGTGTACCAATGCAGCGTCCTATGCACTATTAGGTGCGTAAAGAGAATGATGATGATGATGATGAATAGTGGAATTTACATGTCATGTTAGTAAGTGTCCTGACGAAGATACGTGTACGTCTCGAAACCGGTACACATAATTGTTTGACCACAAAGTTCATGCTTTAAATATTAATAATATGTCAATAATTTACATTATGCATAGTTATTTATATCAAAATAGTTTTTCGCCGGCTGGTGATTATAATTTTAGGGATGTTCATAGCTCTTGTATAAATGGAGTACAAAATGCTACCCTTTATAATTATCTATATATTTATAAATATGTCTGTACAAAACCGGGTTATGGTTCCGTGGTAGAATTGTGGACTCGCGGGCCAAAGGTCCGAGGTTAAAATCCCACTCTACCACAACTCGATCTCCATTTTTCTAGCACAAGTTATTTACGACTTTTAGGAAATAGTCTGAAAATTTAAGTATTTGAGTAAATGAAATGAACGCAAATATTTATTTAAAAAAAAAAGTGTGACGTCCCGTGGTTATCCCTTAAAGTACAGAATAATAAGATAAATGCATTATGAGATCGCTTCGCATATTACCTAATAAATTAATTACGTATTATTCGCGTATGACAATTTTAATGTTGCTAGTCCTAAAGTAAAACTTACCGCGACTAAAGGAACCTGCCATTATTTTAATAAAATGTTCCATTGTTTCAAATCTACTGAGCCATTTTGATTATTATTTGCTACCAAATTACAATTTTGATTGCGGTTGAATTGTGCTGTGCTCACAGTGTTAGTATGCCAATTTTTACATTCCATTTACGCTTTTTATGTAGTTTTATAGGTCGTTTCGTTTGTTGGCGGTGTATTTTATTAATCATTAGGGAAATCATTATTCCACCTTCTGAAGCTAGTAAAACATTTAAGCAAATTCACATACGGAACTCCGACAATAGTTTAAAAGGCCTTTTTTTAATGTGCCTCCTGTTTCTCAAAAAAAATTAACGACTGTTTATAGATTTAGAACACAAATTCAATTCAATTAATTTAATAACAAACATTACAAACTAAAATTCAAGACGTACATATTACCTATATAAAAATACAAAATAGACTCTTGTTAAAATAGTAGGAGAATCCTGCTCCTTAAAACTTCTTCAGTTACATGAAACAGATCAACTTCCACAAGCTCTATCACAAATAACTATTGACGTGCTAATAAGCGACGTGATAAACATTTCTCACCATGGTTGTTTATCGTTTGAAGCGTTTGAAAATGGCAAAATCATATGATTTCTTTATTTTTTTATTATACTGCAGCCTTAACGCACGGAGTAATTTAATATCAAATATAGAATGAAACCGAAAAACATTAATACAACAATAAATGTATTTTATTAAAAAGTTTACTGTTATGAAATAGAGAAAAACGGAAAAACATGAAAATTTCTATAAATCTTATCATATGAATATATGAAGCAAAGTTGATAAAAAAACTTTAATTTTTTTAACTCGTGTTACTAGAATATTATTATATTTGAATGTATGTAGGACAGCAATATCACAAACGTTAATTTATTTTACAAATAACAACAAAATTTGATTAGGCGTTGCCTAGTATGTGAAATAATTCGATCAAATGAATCTCTTCACAACAATAAAGGTTTCAGCTCTTAACAACAACAACAACAAACCATCACGCCGTTTCCTCGTAGGGGTAGGCAGAGAGGATATAACTATATCTTTGCATCCTGACCTCGCTTCCTCTACATTCATACATCTGCTCATGCACGCACGCCGATTATTCCTACTTTTGACGTATCCATCTTCAAGTATTTGATGGACTTCCACCATCCACCCGCAGCTGTTATAGAGTCCTGGGGGACTCTCTGCCAGACGCGCATAAAGAAAAGTTATTATAAATATTCCTAAGGAATACAAACTCTATGCAGGTTAAGGAGGGGGGAGGAGGATGTTTGGACAAAGGCCAACACGTCGTCCCAACCCCTTAAAGATCCCCTCAATGCCTTTTTTTTTTTTTTATTAAAAAATATGTATTTACATTAACAATTTACATAAATAAACGTATCCAAATACACAAAAACAGTTTCTTAAAACTTGAGTAACACAACAAACACAAGTAAAAACACGGATATTTACAATGAGACTAAAATCAACGGATGGAATAATTGAAGAAACATGATGTTCAAACATAGGCAAATGAGTGAATGTTACACAGTGTGTAAAAATGGTCACTTAAACCAGCCAACGACAGGTCACAAGCCTTGTAAATGCAAAGACTTGTAAATTCCCTACTCAGAAATTTTCTCCATCTCTGTTGTAATTTGTTAATCTTAATGAGTTTTTTCATTTAAATTATTTATTGACAATTCTTGATGGAATTCCATTGTAATGATGTAATAACTTAAATTTACATATAAGTTATTAATTTAAAAAATACTTGGTACACTTCCACTTATTTATTTTGACCAATTAGCGCTTTTATCCTCTAATGGGCATCTTCAGACTGCTGAATATTATACAGTGTAAGGGTAATTTATATAAAACTAAATATTATCTTAAGTGTAGGTAGTGACAGGCGTCTCACGCTTAGATCAGCTACGTCTACGGCGAGAGGAAAAGTTATTATACCTCTACGCAAACAGCGCACTAAATTTGGTGAGCGCGCATTTGCGGTCGCAGGCCCTATGGCATGGAATGCTCTCCCAGCAGAGGTGCGAGGCTGTGAAAGTGAAGTGATGTTTCGGAAAAAACTAAAAACCCACTTGTTCTCTAAATCATTTGAATAAATCCGTAGCACGTGACAACAAAATAAATTATTTTAATTAAATTACAAATTTAAAGCTTCAATTAAATTAACTTAACAATAGAATCACCATGTAAAGCGCCCTTGAGGTATTTTATTACGAAAATGGCGCTATATAAGTTATCCACAATAAATAGGTACATTTAAAAAATAAGTTGGAAAAATACAGTACGAAATATTTCAATGGAACAGAGTGAGACAAATTATTGAAACATGTGTTGGCGGTATACTTTTAAGAGAATATTCTATTATATGAACAATATTTATTGTTTTATTACAATGTACAGGGTCTAACTAAGGGGGCTAATTTGGGTGAGTTTTTTTAATTCTATCTGTTGATTTATTAAAATTCTATCGCTATTATTTTTTATCCTATTTATTTCTAAAATTTCTAATCCATCTAACTTTTGACCTTTATGTCCTACATGTAAATTTTTTATGTTTTTTGCTTTATCAAAAGTATGTTTAAATTAATTTAAATGTGATGCATAGTTTGATAAGTCGTTATTTAATCTATGCGAAGCTAAATGTTCTTTTACTCTATATTTAATAGCTCTTCCACTTTGTCCTATATATGAACCAGGACAAGTACATGTTAGTTCGTAACGAACTATTTTTTAAATGAATAACTTATATGTAAATATAAGTTATTACATCATCTTAATGACTTCCTGTCGTGAAATCCAGTCTTTTGTCTACAAACATTTGGGCAAACTCAAAATATTTTAAATTTGTTTCCTAAAAAAGTATGAAAAAGTGCTTAATTTCGGAAGAAATACATTTACCCTTAAGCCTCACGACTACATTCATTTGTTAATATTATTTCATGTAAAGTTATTTAACCTACATACATACCCGCTTAAAATTATGCAAGTACTTACACAGTTCCTTTAATGGCTTTAAGCCTTAAGCTATACATGGCTTAATAATCTAAAAATGGACGTTTCTCAAGAACACTTAGCTATTTCCACACTCTGACGATGATGTGTCAAAATTTCGAGAGTTCGTCCTAAAGTATTGTAATTAGAAGTTACTTCCCAAAATTGTCCGTCATTTTGGTGATAAAATTCCTCTTCGATAAAAGCACTCTCCTAAGTATGTACATGCTTAGTACCAAGAGCGAGAAACACTCAACTGTACTTAACTCAACACCCTTCAAACACAGGAATGAATGGTACTCGGCTAAATCGGCTTCATTGCATTTTTCGAGATATTAATGTAATTTTTTCTCCTGAATGAGTGGAATATTAAAAAATAACAAAATCAGGGTCCTTGTCTTTTAAATTATAGGAAATAAATATGGGGTCTCGGCTGGGAAAAAAAAAACAGTGAAAAACGGACGGCTGCTGCAACGAGATCGTATTTAATCTTGATCATATCAAGTTAGGAGTTTTTTTGAAAATGTGGACTTTTTTGTTAGTTTTTTTGTGATTGAATGTAAAAATATCATTCCATGTCCGCTTCCTAGTTGGAGCATATGCTGTCCACGGAAATCCTCTCGGCATCTCTGTCGGCTGCCAGCTCCTGTGCATCCTCCCAAGTCAGGTTCGCGTCCCGTAGTTCTGTCATAAACTGTCGACGAACAGTCAGCAGTGGACGTCCAGGACGTCGAGAACCTGATGCCTTGTAAAGTATGCAAGCGTGGTTAAGGCTCTCAGGAGGTATCCGCAGTACATGAGTACATGGCCAAGCCGATCACATCGCCTTCGCTTGATGACAGTTGTCTCCGGAGTTTGCTGCGTCCGTTCTCTTACTACTTCATTCCTTAGAAAGTCAAACCACAGCACACCCAATATTTTCTGAGAAAATTCTTCCGAGACACCAATTCTCAAAATTCTGTATTTTGCTGTTTTTGGTCCTAGCGAGGTGCCACGATTTGAATCCGTAGAGGAGAACATGTATTGTGCAGGCGTTATATAGGTGGTATTTGGTTTTCACTCAGTAAATATCCGTTTTCCAGGCAGCTTTCATACTGTTGAATGTGGCGCCTGCAATTCCTATCCGCTCTATCAGCTAATTTTGAAAATTACCATTTTCCGTAAACTGAAAACTCTCGACCATTTTGATGGCTCGGTTTGAAATAGTCAGGGAGTTTTGGGCATCAAGGCACGAAGGGTTCCAATATGTTTTTGCAAGATGAATCCTTAAACCCATACATGCGGAGGGCCTATTTGGCCTATCTACAGTGACCTGAAGACCAATGACTGAATCGTCAAATTATTTATTTAATCATTAAAAATTACACTCGTTTAAATATAAATGAACTTTTCAAGGCTTTTTAGGCAATGCCCGTGTCAAGCCAAAATAATTAACAATAAAAAATACGTAGTAAAATAATTAGATTGAATTATAATGACATGTTATGCAATAGAATAACAATCCAGAAAACAAGGTATAAGTAATAAATAATAAAATTCCAAAGAATACAATGCAAAAAAGATAATCAGATATAAATATTAAGATATAAATTACACAAATTTAGATTAATACATAATCAAATAAATAAAATAAAAGTATCATTAATATCAACAAAAAATAGTATAATATAGTAGTATTGAAAAAAAGTATTAATATAAATAATTATAACCGCATCGCGTAAAAATATAGTATGCATTAATTTGATACGTGAACCAAGTGCCCCATAAATAAGTTTTTCGTCGTTCTTTTTGATCTTCTATAAAATTCTTTATTTGTTATTGAGCATGTTTATCCATATACCCTTCAAACATTGAATCGCCGTAATATCAACAAAGACTTGGCTCAGAATCAAAACTGACATTATAATAGTAGCACTGAGTTCTAGTACTTGATTTGTTTTACTACCTTTTAACAGGTTGTCTCCTGCAACAAGTGTATTGTAAGTTGCATTTTAATAAGAAAATACCAGTATTCTGACCTCAATACTGAAAGAACACCGCGGTTAGTACACAATGATGAAATGACTGTCAAATGAATATTTTAACATTCTAGAACCATATTTATGTATGGCATTAATGGCTCGTGCAAAGGTACATGAGGATAATAAGCATAACGTATGCAGGGATTTCAATAACAGTAATAATAGCCATCAGCTCACTAAATTCGATTCGTTAAACGTGCATCATTTGCGGTCGCAGGTCCTATGGCATGGAATGCTCTCCCAGCAGAAGTGCCTATCTGTGAGAGTGAAAAAACTCAAAACCCTCCTGGGCCTCGATTACAATGGGAAGTTTACATAGTTATTTATTTATTTATATATACGCCCAATGGGCATTTTTATGAACACATTTATACATAGAAAATTATTACAAAAAAATAGAAAGACTCGGTGGTATATAGTAAACTTTGTAGGAGTGGAAGCGAAAGAGAGGTGTTTATAATTGAATTTGATTCAGTGATCGTTTGAAAGAAGACAACTTGTTATCAAAGAAATCAAGACTGGTATGTTTGTTGGCAGACCTAAGAATTCTTGGCTTAGGAGAATGAAAACTATAGTTAGTTATGTGGTTATCGGTATGAAAGAGTATGTTTTGTCTGAGGTTTCTAGTTGAGATATATGTATATAGTTATCTAATTAATAATAGCGAAATTGAAATTTCTGTTCGAAAATGTGTATTTTGGGTTGTGGTCCCGTGGCTAGTGTCTCGGACTCACGGCTCAAAGGTCCGTGGTTCGAACTCCACTCTACCCTAACTTGATTCCCATTTTCTAATAGTGAGTTATTTACAACTCATTAAAAACCTCCAAAAGTGTCACAATTAAAAAGTATTACTTAAATCTTTCTGATAGTGATAGTTATTAATGTAATTTTTATAGATGGTGTAAAGTACTATGTTTTATGTTTCTTAAACAATGTTTTCTTACCATTTCGAATGTATTAACTATGTATGATATTATGTATTGTAACAAAAATGTTGTATTTTTATGTACGGTCCCAAAAGAGTTTTTTTTTAATAACTCCTAGGAGTATATGTACTTTATGTATTATATGTTTTATTAATAATAAAAATAAAAACTAATAAAAAATGTCTTTTAAAATGAAATATTTGGGTAAATCAAAACACGCAAATATTTATTTTTTTCATTTAAAAATATATATGTATATATTTGTATAAAAATGCAAAAGTATCATCGCCGAAAACCTGTAAATTGACATGTCTAAAAATATTTTTTTGTTTTATTGACAATTAAAAATAACTGTTAACTTCGCGTTAGCTACGGTTTTTTTCTTTGCATTTTACAAAAGGTATTTCATGAACACCAAAAAAAAAACTCACAAAGGCATGACTTGTATGTATGTGAGTGTACATTTTATTTTCTTTGTTAATAAAGGCTACTGGAAGAATACGAGAGATATAAAAAAATATGTGGTAACATTGGAACAAAATTTTTTTGACAATAAAAATGAAAAATCTATAATTAAAGTATATGCTATTCATTAAAAAGAGAAGCTATTTAAATCTGCTTTTTTTATCCATAATTTCAGTTAAATAAATGTTCACTCAATCATTTTAATAAATGACTATTATGTGATGAGAATTTTGAGTCTTTTGCTGGCAAAATTTTTTTTTTCTGCTGCCGTTAAATTCAGTTAAAAATTCATCTCTATTAAAACTTGGATTAATAATATTATCTTTCGAAATTCTTCACTCCTATCACTATTCCCGACTAATAGGACAACCCACCCTGCCTCACCCCTTCACCGCACCCTGCCTTACCGCCCATCAAACCCTATCACTGCCTAAGTACTAATCTGTATAATAACTTTGATTTAGTTCTGTTGTTGTTGTAGTGATAGGTAATTCGGATTCGGAATACCAAAACTAGATGTGTTCTTATATTAAACCCATGTGTGGTATATATTTATGTATATACTAAGTGTTTTGTTTTACTTAAATTTTCATACCATCATGCGCTCTTTAGCTGAAAGACGTGCTGTAAACTAACTTCTATCTGTTATTAAATTGTATCATAAATCGAAACGAAAAACTAGAATCCCAACAGTACATGAGTGTGGTTAGTTGCAAGACGTGTAGGGATACTTATTGTCAAACGTCCCTTATATATCACGGAAATGACGTTTATTTATTTTTATTTATTTAACACTTTATATACAAATACAATAAATATATATATATATATAAGAGCGGGCATATTGCCTTAAGGCAATTTTTTCCTACCTACCCAAACCGTTTAATTTGAGAAAATTATAAATACATGGACATATTGAATCTTACAATTTTATACAAAATTTAAAAGCAAAGATTAACAAAAATAAATATATATAAAAAAAAATAACTATACTATGAAGAGAGGAGAGGGGATGGGAAGGAAAGAAGAAGGATAAAGAAACAATTTAAATATTTAGATAGTGACATTTCAGTATTGACTTAAATGTAAATAAAGAAGAGGCGTCTCTCACATTAGTGGGTAGATTATTCCACAATCGAGCGGCTACTACTGTGAAAGAGGAGGCAAAAAAATTAGAGCGATGACAGGGTATTAAAAGGGTTCTCTCGTAACTAGAACGAAGAGATAGCCCGTGTTGTGAAAGAGGTTGGATGAGCTCTCTCAGATAAACAGGCGAAGTGGGATTATTTAAAATATTGTGAAGACGTTTATGACCCTTCAATAAAAAAAAAATATGTTTGTTTACACAAATACATACATATTACAGAAAAATATAAAAATAAACGTATCTTAAACTCTATGAGGCCAAGGGCCCTGTGTTGAGTTGGGATACAACATAATGGAAAGTGGAAGCATGTACATGAATAAATAATATCAAAAATAAAATATTATTTCATAAACATACATATATTTCAAAGGGCACCTGGACGACACGCTTAATAGTATATAAATCTATGCAATATCTCGCAGCAGTCTCCTGCAATGGTCTTTTCCCTTAGACAAAATCCAGACTTTTACACTCCTCCTGAAAGTAACTTTCGTTTTGGAGAACTTCATCATATGTTCATGAATTGGAGCAATGTCTATGATGAAAAAGTGGGGGGACATCGCAGCATCACTCTTAATATTATTTTTTGTACGCTTATTAGGGGGTTCGTGATAAACGCAGTGCAGCCTCCCCAGCCCACTATACCATAGGTTGCCACTGACTGGAAAATAGCAAAATACACAGTTCCGAGAGTGCCAATGTCCAAGATGTTCCTAAGTGAGCAGAGTACATAATAACTGTACGCAAGTATCAAATCAGGTTGTGATTGCATTGTAATATCGCGGACTCGGGAATCAGAGGCCCAAATTCTACCACAGTGAGTTATTTACAACTTATTAAAAATGGCCTCAAAATTGAAATATTTTGACGAATCGAAATAATGAAAATACTTCATTTATTTAAAAATACATTTCCTTAATGTCGCCCAGCGCTCAACATACAACTCAATGCCATATAAATTATATACTCAATGCCGAACTTTTTTTTTCTTTTACGTGTGGTATTTTTCCTAAGTTATTTGGGATTGAATGTTCTGTTTGGCACGTTTTGACTGAATTTTTAACACCTAAGCTAAAACTGTCGGAAAAAAGACACGTCCTCTGTATCGCTTCCGTGAACGAATTCTTTACCGAGAAATTTTTATTTCCGTGGACAATGGCGTATTGAATTATAAATATGTCATTGTAAGCATTCTCGTTACTTATTCGTGGTTGCTTATTATCACGAAATGTATATCAAATATCTTAAGTGGTTTTTGTCGATACTTACAAACTGAAAAAAACATACAGATGGCTCAGGGCCAGTTGCACTGGAAAACCAAATCTAGATTAGCAGTGCGCAATGAAATTTTAGCCCGACTTTTAGTATGAAAGTGGGGAATCGACGTATGAAGCAATGAAATTTGGCGAAAATCAATCCTGAGACCGGTATAATTAATTGTATTTTTATTTATTTATTTAAACGCCTTGTAGGATTTTACATATATAAATATAAAGACAGACAAGTATATTACACAAAAGTATCAAAAAATATTAAAAAAACTTCTTTACATATTAGTAAAATATATATGTTTAAATATCTAGTACCTACATATATTGCAGTGGAGAGAACAAAAGTGCATTTTTTTTCCAATCAGTTATACAAATAAATTTTAATGTTTAAAAAGTTACAAAAATACTAATTAAGAATACAGATTAAGACTTATTGAAACTCACTGAGAGAAGAAAAAAAATAGATTTACTGAATTTATTTAAGATTGTAAACTTTACATGGAACTGTTCAAATCTATAAGCACTCATTAACTTCAAGGTACCTGGACGAATGAATTGTCAAGTACCTCCGTTTAGTTGCAACAATTCGCGAACCGTATACTCGTGTAATGCTATTCTGAATCGACTCTACGTACTCGGCAATAACTATTCCGACGTTGCTGATATTTTTCACATAAAGTATAGTTTATATAAATCAACTCGAAAAGATGGTGAACGGTAATTTACATTTTTATATGATAATGCTTTCTATGTTTACTTTTGTATGTGTACTATTGTGTACCATATTTACGTGTGTATGAACACATTTATACATAGAAAATTATTACAAAAAAATAGAAAGACTCGGTGGTATATAGTAAACTTTGTAGGAGTGGAAGCGAAAGAGAGGTGTTTATAATTGAATTTGATTCAGTGATCGTTTGAAAGAAGACAACTTGTTATCAAAGAAATCAAGACTGGTATGTTTGTTGGCAGACCTAAGAATTCTTGGCTTAGGAGAATGAAAACTATAGTTAGTTATGTGGTTATCGGTATGAAAGAGTATGTTTTGTCTGAGGTTTCTAGTTGAGATATATGTATATAGTTATCTAATTAATAATAGCGAAATTGAAATTTCTGTTCGAAAATGTGTATTTTGGGTTGTGGTCCCGTGGCTAGTGTCTCGGACTCACGGCTCAAAGGTCCGTGGTTCGAACTCCACTCTACCCTAACTTGATTCCCATTTTCTAATAGTGAGTTATTTACAACTCATTAAAAACCTCCAAAAGTGTCACAATTAAAAAGTATTACTTAAATCTTTCTGATAGTGATAGTTATTAATGTAATTTTTATAGATGGTGTAAAGTACTATGTTTTATGTTTCTTAAACAATGTTTTCTTACCATTTCGAATGTATTAACTATGTATGATATTATGTATTGTAACAAAAATGTTGTATTTTTATGTACGGTCCCAAAAGAGTTTTTTTTTAATAACTCCTAGGAGTATATGTACTTTATGTATTATATGTTTTATTAATAATAAAAATAAAAACTAATAAAAAATGTCTTTTAAAATGAAATATTTGGGTAAATCAAAACACGCAAATATTTATTTTTTTCATTTAAAAATATATATGTATATATTTGTATAAAAATGCAAAAGTATCATCGCCGAAAACCTGTAAATTGACATGTCTAAAAATATTTTTTTGTTTTATTGACAATTAAAAATAACTGTTAACTTCGCGTTAGCTACGGTTTTTTTCTTTGCATTTTACAAAAGGTATTTCATGAACACCAAAAAAAAAACTCACAAAGGCATGACTTGTATGTATGTGAGTGTACATTTTATTTTCTTTGTTAATAAAGGCTACTGGAAGAATACGAGAGATATAAAAAAATATGTGGTAACATTGGAACAAAATTTTTTTGACAATAAAAATGAAAAATCTATAATTAAAGTATATGCTATTCATTAAAAAGAGAAGCTATTTAAATCTGCTTTTTTTATCCATAATTTCAGTTAAATAAATGTTCACTCAATCATTTTAATAAATGACTATTATGTGATGAGAATTTTGAGTCTTTTGCTGGCAAAATTTTTTTTTTCTGCTGCCGTTAAATTCAGTTAAAAATTCATCTCTATTAAAACTTGGATTAATAATATTATCTTTCGAAATTCTTCACTCCTATCACTATTCCCGACTAATAGGACAACCCACCCTGCCTCACCCCTTCACCGCACCCTGCCTTACCGCCCATCAAACCCTATCACTGCCTAAGTACTAATCTGTATAATAACTTTGATTTAGTTCTGTTGTTGTTGTAGTGATAGGTAATTCGGATTCGGAATACCAAAACTAGATGTGTTCTTATATTAAACCCATGTGTGGTATATATTTATGTATATACTAAGTGTTTTGTTTTACTTAAATTTTCATACCATCATGCGCTCTTTAGCTGAAAGACGTGCTGTAAACTAACTTCTATCTGTTATTAAATTGTATCATAAATCGAAACGAAAAACTAGAATCCCAACAGTACATGAGTGTGGTTAGTTGCAAGACGTGTAGGGATACTTATTGTCAAACGTCCCTTATATATCACGGAAATGACGTTTATTTATTTTTATTTATTTAACACTTTATATACAAATACAATAAATATATATATATATATAAGAGCGGGCATATTGCCTTAAGGCAATTTTTTCCTACCTACCCAAACCGTTTAATTTGAGAAAATTATAAATACATGGACATATTGAATCTTACAATTTTATACAAAATTTAAAAGCAAAGATTAACAAAAATAAATATATATAAAAAAAAATAACTATACTATGAAGAGAGGAGAGGGGATGGGAAGGAAAGAAGAAGGATAAAGAAACAATTTAAATATTTAGATAGTGACATTTCAGTATTGACTTAAATGTAAATAAAGAAGAGGCGTCTCTCACATTAGTGGGTAGATTATTCCACAATCGAGCGGCTACTACTGTGAAAGAGGAGGCAAAAAAATTAGAGCGATGACAGGGTATTAAAAGGGTTCTCTCGTAACTAGAACGAAGAGATAGCCCGTGTTGTGAAAGAGGTTGGATGAGCTCTCTCAGATAAACAGGCGAAGTGGGATTATTTAAAATATTGTGAAGACGTTTATGACCCTTCAATAAAAAAAAAATATGTTTGTTTACACAAATACATACATATTACAGAAAAATATAAAAATAAACGTATCTTAAACTCTATGAGGCCAAGGGCCCTGTGTTGAGTTGGGATACAACATAATGGAAAGTGGAAGCATGTACATGAATAAATAATATCAAAAATAAAATATTATTTCATAAACATACATATATTTCAAAGGGCACCTGGACGACACGCTTAATAGTATATAAATCTATGCAATATCTCGCAGCAGTCTCCTGCAATGGTCTTTTCCCTTAGACAAAATCCAGACTTTTACACTCCTCCTGAAAGTAACTTTCGTTTTGGAGAACTTCATCATATGTTCATGAATTGGAGCAATGTCTATGATGAAAAAGTGGGGGGACATCGCAGCATCACTCTTAATATTATTTTTTGTACGCTTATTAGGGGGTTCGTGATAAACGCAGTGCAGCCTCCCCAGCCCACTATACCATAGGTTGCCACTGACTGGAAAATAGCAAAATACACAGTTCCGAGAGTGCCAATGTCCAAGATGTTCCTAAGTGAGCAGAGTACATAATAACTGTACGCAAGTATCAAATCAGGTTGTGATTGCATTGTAATATCGCGGACTCGGGAATCAGAGGCCCAAATTCTACCACAGTGAGTTATTTACAACTTATTAAAAATGGCCTCAAAATTGAAATATTTTGACGAATCGAAATAATGAAAATACTTCATTTATTTAAAAATACATTTCCTTAATGTCGCCCAGCGCTCAACATACAACTCAATGCCATATAAATTATATACTCAATGCCGAACTTTTTTTTTCTTTTACGTGTGGTATTTTTCCTAAGTTATTTGGGATTGAATGTTCTGTTTGGCACGTTTTGACTGAATTTTTAACACCTAAGCTAAAACTGTCGGAAAAAAGACACGTCCTCTGTATCGCTTCCGTGAACGAATTCTTTACCGAGAAATTTTTATTTCCGTGGACAATGGCGTATTGAATTATAAATATGTCATTGTAAGCATTCTCGTTACTTATTCGTGGTTGCTTATTATCACGAAATGTATATCAAATATCTTAAGTGGTTTTTGTCGATACTTACAAACTGAAAAAAACATACAGATGGCTCAGGGCCAGTTGCACTGGAAAACCAAATCTAGATTAGCAGTGCGCAATGAAATTTTAGCCCGACTTTTAGTATGAAAGTGGGGAATCGACGTATGAAGCAATGAAATTTGGCGAAAATCAATCCTGAGACCGGTATAATTAATTGTATTTTTATTTATTTATTTAAACGCCTTGTAGGATTTTACATATATAAATATAAAGACAGACAAGTATATTACACAAAAGTATCAAAAAATATTAAAAAAACTTCTTTACATATTAGTAAAATATATATGTTTAAATATCTAGTACCTACATATATTGCAGTGGAGAGAACAAAAGTGCATTTTTTTTCCAATCAGTTATACAAATAAATTTTAATGTTTAAAAAGTTACAAAAATACTAATTAAGAATACAGATTAAGACTTATTGAAACTCACTGAGAGAAGAAAAAAAATAGATTTACTGAATTTATTTAAGATTGTAAACTTTACATGGAACTGTTCAAATCTATAAGCACTCATTAACTTCAAGGTACCTGGACGAATGAATTGTCAAGTACCTCCGTTTAGTTGCAACAATTCGCGAACCGTATACTCGTGTAATGCTATTCTGAATCGACTCTACGTACTCGGCAATAACTATTCCGACGTTGCTGATATTTTTCACATAAAGTATAGTTTATATAAATCAACTCGAAAAGATGGTGAACGGTAATTTACATTTTTATATGATAATGCTTTCTATGTTTACTTTTGTATGTGTACTATTGTGTACCATATTTACGTGTGTACTTATTTTTTAATTTTTTTTTATTGTTATTATTATTGCAATTTTTTTGAATTTTTTTTGAGACAAAAAATAATTTTATTGTATTTAATATATGTACTTATATTTTGTACCTCTTAAAGAAAAAAATATATAATTTCTTTTCCTTTTAAAATTTTATCTGCACCCATTGTTTAATTATTTTTTTAATATTTAAATATGTTCTTTATACAAAACTGCTGTGTTATTTTTTATTTATTTATTTTTTATTTTTTATTTTCTTTTATTCAGGAAACATACAGTACAGTTACAAAGTTTAATATTTTACACAATTGGACTTAATTCTAATGGACCAGTGAAGTTTCCATATTAAAAAGCAATTAAATCTAATGTTAATTATGAAAGTATAAAAAAGAGAAGGAAAAAGAAAACATAAATGAAAGTTGTTTAAAAATTTAAATTTAAGTGAAAAAAAAATATATTTTAAGGTTTGTAGTTTGTAGTGAGTATTTACAAATGGAAATAATATTAAAAATGAAGAAAACTTGTAAGAGTAATTAAGAATTAAGAATGGAAATAAAGAATGAAAAACATACTCAGATGTAAAAATAAAATAAAATAGTAATAACATTTTTTTTAAAAAAGGAAAAACATAAACACATATTATGTATAGTATTTATGTAACATAATACCTTTCAATTTAATTTTTAAGTTTTTCACATTATATTAAAATTAAAATAATAAAAATACTTTATAGTTTTATTCCACTTTTATATAAAACTGGAATAAAACCATAAAGTATTTTTATTATTATAATTAAAATGCAGTTCCAGCAAGAAATTTCAGTAGAAAAACTCAATATATTATATTAAAATGTTTATATTATTTTTAATTTGTATATTTTTAAGGTAAAAGGGACTGCGTGCCGTGAATATTAATAAATAAATAAATAAATAGATATACGTTAATCAAAGGTACACAATTTAAATCAACATAGTAATATTTTGGTATAAAATTCAAAAGTGTTATATTACTACATTATTTACATATTCATTTGCAAACGCTTAAATTCTCCTTGTTGGCAAGTGTGCACTGTAGTTTGTTGTAGATACATTTACACACAGGGGTTTATCAAATCGGGTAACCCGGTCAGGCACTCGCAAGTTAATTAGTTATAACAGTTGGTCAGTCTAATTTTTGTACATTTAAATATTTATTTAAGTATGTATAGTAAATATGTTCATCTGTAATACCTAATTTAAAATTAACGAAACATAAAAATATGTTAAAATATTACAACAGAGATGAAGAACATTTAAGAAAAGGTAATATAGAAGTCTAGGCATCTACAAGGCTTATGACCTGTCAATGGCTGGTTTAAGTGGCCACTTTACACACTGTGTAACATTCACCATTCTGCTGATGTTCACATATAGGCTTATGACCTGTCAATGGCTGGTTTAAGTGGCCACTTTACACACTGTGTAACATTCACCATTCTGCTGGTGTTCACATATAGGCAGAATGGTGAATGTTACACAGTGTGTAAAGTGGCCACTCAAACCAGCCATTGACAGGTCATAAGCCCTGTAGATGCCTAGACTTCTATATTACCTTTTCTTAAATGTTCTTCATCTCTGTTGTAATATGTTAATATAAACAGCTCCCCAGGGAGTTGAATCCAGTCCTTGTCTACAAAAATTTGGGCAAACTCAAAATATTGTTGATAAAAATATGTGTTGCATTCTTTCGATATTATTTATATGCACTTTATGATATGGTGGCCATTTAACGGAGTTGTATTTAAGTTGGCTACGTACTAAAGTAACACATAAAATTTTCGTTGCATAGACCGAGTCAAAATCTCTGATCGTTCGCAGCAGAAACCCCAGAGTTTTCATGCTTTTATTTGTTATGCTCTGTAATGTTTAATGAGTAAGGTTTAAGGATCATTAAGATAGTTTGACCTTGCGGAACGAATGGCTCACGATAGAATAGAAAAACAGAGATGCATGGCAAGGATGAAGGGTAACCCACGACGAAGATAAAGGTAAGAAAGCCGTGGTATGATTGGCTAAACTCTCAAATCTCAAATCTGGTCACGTCAAAAGCAGGCACAAACTAAGTGTATGTATGAATAGGCTAGAAATGGAGTCCAGATATGACGCACATGGCGTTCTAGCCTCATTGATTACCCTTACGGAGATTAGTATAGAGTAGGCAGACAGGATAGAAAGCAACACCACGTATTTGCTCTCAGATTTCTCTGCATGCATACTTTTTCCAGTACACACACCTCGACTATTTCGACTTTTTCGAATTTTATTTTATTGAAATAAACGGCACTTAGTGCCTTTTACATATAACTTGCATATAGTAAAATACATACATGTAAGTGAAATAAGTAAAATATAGTATTTAATAGAAATTATTACTAAACAGTTATTTACAAATTAAGGAGTCAAAAAAAAAAAAGATACACGGTTTAAAAATAATATGACTAGTTATGAAAATACTTGAAAAATTAAATATTTGGTGATAGAAATATGTTGAACCTGTAAAAAAAGGGAAAAAAACTAAGAAAGCAACACATATTAATAAAACAAATTAAAACAATTTTGAATAACACTAAACGAAGATTTTTTTCTTTTTGAATTACATGTATTATTATTTAAAACTATTACTTAGGTAACTAATATAAATGTACATTTAAATACATACTGATAAAAAAATGATAAGATAAATATTTTGTACTTTTAAATAAAATCAAGAAAAGAAAAGAAAAACATTAATAAAGAAATTTAAACAATTTTGAAGAATACTAATTGATAAAAAAAAAAATGTTATCTAGAACTATTAGGTACTAGCTTCTCCTACCCATGAAATGCAGGTGAAGGGCCGTCCTATATAAACTAAACTTAACATGCAATGAGTCACCAACGTCTTGGTACTTATTGCCTAGAGCGTGAAGTCTGTTGATGACTGCATTTTTACCATATGAAGTCGAAGTATTGTTGCCACAGTATCGGTAGGTTTGCCGAGTCGCTCTTTAGGTACATTGAAATATATATTTGATATCTTTATCTTTAAATGTATGTTGGATTCGGTCATGTCATGTCTTTCTCGATTTTAACCATTTTCTGCAGCCATCAAAATTAGTATTTGGAGCCCATTCTCTCTACATGTCTAAATCAACGCAGTGGTTTTTTCTTAATTTTGTCGGTAGGTTATGATTGTCTGATCCTTGTATAATGCGAAGATCCCGACATTTGTACGCCTATCGTAGATAGTTTTATCACACGAACGAGAGATCAATAACATTCAACCTACGCTTATCGTTTCATCCTAATTTTTCTAATTTCTGGCACCGAATGAATGACACAAATATTCGCTTTGTTCCATTGTTTCACATCAAAAGTGTTACTAAATTAATGTCAAGCTGAAACAAAAAGATAGAAGGTATGTCGTGTATAAAAAATAGTGACAATTGGCCGCATTTTATCACGCTATGGGTTTCAAATGCATAGTCCGACTCGTTTATCTTCTCTCCATGTAAAAAAAAAACAACAAATGTCATCTTTTTGACCTTGTCACAGTTACCATAACTTAGGCACGCGATTATTACAGAACGATTACGGTCCAGCCCAGCGATTCCCAAATATTATTATTTTATTTTTTACATTTTATTTTGTAGCATAGAATGAAGTATTTGCGTTTTATGATTTACCCAAATATTTGAATTTCGATACCATTTTCAACAAATCGTAAATAACTGTTACTTACAGAAAATTAATATTTTTATAATTATTATTATGGATACTCATATAGCGATATTTTAACACAAAACAACGTGATCATATGAATACTAATTTTAATTATATATACTAAGATAGTTCTTTTTTGTCGGCACATGCTACGGATTCATTCGCACGATTAAGAGAACAGGGCTGGTATTCCAAACACTTTCGCGGCCGTATTATGTCGTGTATTTACATACAAAATAAATAAGAAAAAACGTTTTCTCGTGCCACGAGAGTGGTTCAGAATAGCACCCCCTTTGGGTTTTAAGTTTTTTTCTGAAATATCACTTCACTCTCACAGTCTCGCACTTCTGTTAGGAGCGCGTTCAGCGAATTTAATGCTCTGGTTGCGTACAGGTCTAATTACTTTTCCTATTGCCGCAGATTAAGACGTCTGATAGTTAGTTCGTCTGGAATACACTTCTTTTAGATATTCCTGAGCACAGTTGTGCAGTGGCTTATACATAAGCCAACAGAGTTTGTAGTCCACCTTTTTTGGAAAACGTAGTCTGTATAATTCTCGAAGTAGTAAAGTGATATGACTGAACCTAGAGATTCCAAGAATAAGTCTCGCTTCGGCGTTTAATACAGACTGTAGGCGAATCATCTTATAAAATGATTCGCCTATCACAATTTATTTACCTGCTTTTATTATTAATATATTTAATAAATTATAAATATCGTTCGATAATCGATAAGACCACAAATACAAAGACAAAAAGTTAAACACTGCGAGGCGACTTGACCTTCCTCGGGAAGGTCCAATGTCTTGCAGGGCACCCGCTGGCACAGCGCGGGTTTAAACTGTGTAACTCGGTTATAAGCTTAGACTATACCCTGTCTGCGTAATCTATAAGTGTGAAAGCACTACAATTAATGAAATGAATCATACACGTATAAAAAAAACATGTGAGTCGAGGTCCTGTAAAAATGCCAAGACAAATCATAATGAACTGGGATATTTTTTAGACATGGATATTCTGCAATGTAATTCACTTCTGTTATTTGGTATCTTGGCACGTGTTGATAAATCGATTCCGAATGCAATTCAATTCAATTTCAATTCAAGATTAAAATACTCGCAGAAAGTGTATTTTTTGGTAATTGAGAATAAAATTTCAAAGCTGAATAATTTTGAAAAACTATTTGGGAATCGCTTATATAATATGTTTGCGTTCTTCTCACAGTTTATCTGGCTATATAATATTGTCAAGATTAACGGTACATAGGTATTTGATTTATTTTTCAAAAACTCACGTTAAAAAGCGAATGACCAATTTTGTACAATATGAGAAACGTCATGGTTGACTGTCTGGTTTATTTTTTACAGTCAATAAAAATATGTTAGATACAAAAGAGTTTCCTTGACAAATGCAACATATTTGTTGAGATAAATAATTATTTATTATCTGTGGGTATATGTAACACATTTAAACACAATGTTTTTTCATATATGTAGAATAAAACTTGTGCATTTTAAATTCTTAGTAATCTTATGATTTTTTTAAATAATAAATATCACAGTATTTTGAGTTTGTCCAAATTTTTGTAGACAAGGACTGGATTCAGCTCCCTGGGGAGCTGTTTATATTAACATATTAGATAAGAATCAATCATATGAATCTCACCCACATAAATAAAGGTTTCAGTTCTTTAACTTCACAAACATCAACAAATGAAAGAATTGAAGGAATATACATAGATGTTCAAATATGGGCAGAATGGTGAATTTTACACAGTGTGTAAAGTGGCCACTAAAACCAGCCAATGACAGGTCATAAGCCCTGTAGATGCCTGGACTTCTATATTGCCTTTTCTAAAAAGTTCTTCATCTCTGTTGTAATATGTTAATATAAATATCACAGTTCTAATAAAAACGAGGAAATAATGTTTTTTTCATATTTATAGTAATTTAAAGAATGTTCGGTTTAAAGTCAGCTAGCTCGCAAAAAAATTAAGTTGAAAAAAATCGAAATAAAATGATTTATTTTTACGTTCGTCAAAATGAGCAAAGTAATTTGTTTTATCTTTCTTTTCTCGTGCAACCTTTTAAACGCAACAATTATTTAACCTTTAACATATTTACTAATCTTTTTTTGGTGCAACTGGGCCCGTACAGAGTTGCAGCCATATACAGCAGGACCTCGATAGTCCGAACCCCAGTAACTCGCAGTGCCACGCAGTCATCGGCCATTACCGTGTCGTACGTTTTATGTGCCATATACACGTATTGTCGGTTTTTCGTGTAGTTAATAGCATTACACTTTAATAATATACCATTTTGCGTGATTAAAACAATCTTTCCGTTTAAAAAAAAACTTTGTTTTATTTCGAAAAATGTATTTCAAAATATCTGCATACTATAATCCGAACGCTTCGTACATCCAAACAGGGTCTACATTTTGGGAGTTCGGACGATTGAGGCTTTTCTGTATTTTCAATTTTCTATATTGTCTTTAAAGTAACATTTTATTTTCTGTATGAAAATGTGAATATTTGTAGAAATAAAGTATCTTCATCGGAAACCCTTACGGGTTACATACATTTAACAAAATATTTTTACTTTCAAAACTCACATTCTCCTGTTAATAATAATATTTTTAACATCCTTTGTAAAGGTTGTCTGAGTCTTTTGTTTCGTTTTGTCTGGTGGTTTATTGTATAATTTTAATCCATGGTTTATTAGTCTCGATTGTCCTTTTCCCGTTTTTGAAGGTTGTATATGATATTTTTCTGATATTCTCGTATTGTGTTCATGTGTTTTCTTACGGAAAATTTTACGTTATCGGCAATTGAATATAGCTCCTTTAAATTCTCATTGTAATCTGGGCCCTGGCCCATATTCAGCTTTGTCGATACACTAAACTCAATTTTACAATACGAAAATTTGACAAAAAAATTGGTTTTAAATTTTTAATTACTTCATCCATTTACCTATTGTAATACTTTTAAAAAATGTTCAAATAGTCGGGATCGTAGAAAAATGACGGATGTGCGAAAAATGCGACATTGACTTATTTTATATTTGATTTTTAAAAATATATGTTCAGGCTTTTTTTCCGGGCTTGAAAAAAATATAAATGTAATTCACGCAAGTATCAAAAGGTATACCTTTGTACTTCTTAAGTTGTTGTAAAGTGTCAATTTATCTTTAAATCGCTCCCATGTAAAGTTGAAGAAATTCACATGCGTCGTTGTTCTACGATCCCGACGAAATATTTTAATTTTGTCATGCCTACAGTATCGATAAATTACATAGTGGTAAAATCTAAAAAGATCTTCAGAATTAATAGGTTTTTTGTAATCAAATAAACCTGTTTTAAATTATATTAGAAAATTTTCAACTTAGCACGCATTTTAATAACATTGCTTCGTTTTATCAGTTCGTGCTCGATTGTAATGTTAATTGGACATAAATAATTCATGTTCATGCATTTAGTTTATCTAGTTTAGCTGTCAACTAATACCCAGAACCCAGATCTGCATGTTTCTGTTATAAAGCTTCCGCCTGTCACTTCGGAGTGATACCAACTACGTAGGGCTTATTCTGTTATATTAAAAATATTAAACGCAAGAATCGTTTTATAAAATTAAAACAACGAACGATCGCAGCATCTCATTGTTAATTACTTCAAATTGTTACATTGAATTAGTTAAGTAAGTTAACAAAGTTGAATCTCGAATTCGGTTGCAGACAAGGTCAACATGAAGTATTTCATTGATATGTTTCATAGTTAAAGCCAATAATTAATATTTTTTCACTCTCCATCAATGTTTCAATTTATATTTTTTAATAATATCTTTTTTTATGAATTAAATTGTTCCATCAAGTAATGAATTATATGTTAACAAGTTCCCTGCAGCTTGTTTACCAATGCAGTTTTCTATTCATTGGCGCGCATGAGAATATAAAAGAAAACTCATTTATGCTGTCATAATATATTTTTTAAATTTATTTATTTTAAAGAAACGAACAGTCGACAATGATATAGTAACATTAAAAAAAATACAGTTTAAAGACAGACCAGCAAAGTTTCTAAATGAGAATAATACATATTATCAAATTGTGTTACAACAAAAGGATTTGTATTTGTATGAGAGTAAGTGCAGATGTGTGTTTATGTGTATTAGTGTAGGAGTAAGTGTTTTTGATTAGCTTATCTAGAATGTCAACTTTCTTAAAAAGGAATAAACCGCTAAGTCTATATTTTGAGGCTTTTCAGCAGGTACGATAGAGGGGATATGGAAGGCGGTAATGAAAACTACACCCAGACCAATTGAGAAAAATCTTTCTTTGATTTTCTTCTTGCAACTGGCGAGAATCGAACCCGCGACACCAGATTCACAGTTGGCCGTCTAATCACGGACTGGCGCCACGGCGCCTGCACGGATCTCAGCATATGTGCTCTTGTTCATAGTTTTAACACACATTTGCCTAAGAGATCGCATTTCGACAGCATTCATAATAATACAGTAAAACTCATCCGGATTAATAAGCGCCAGACGTTATCACATAAAAACTTACTTAAACGTGTCCAGCAAAGTTAATTGCTATGACGAAAAAACTCGCCGGCCGTCAGCGCCTTTTTAATTGTTTATTATAACATCTTTATTTTCCGATAACGATCCGGATATTTGGCAATCCGAATGACTGGAGTTAGGATAAACGAAGTTCTACTGCAATAGAAAATTAACTTTTTGTTATGTATTCTATACTTTCGCTATGTTTTCTTTGGATTTTATAATAAATTTTATAACACCGATTTCTCTCTTAAATTCACATGGATACATTTTGAAAACAACACCGAAACGAAAAGCTTTGATTACAACGGTGCTTTATCTGTTTAGTTTTTTATTCTTTACTTTTTAGCATGAACACTTTACAAATTTACTACTATGCTCAATGTTTGTTTTTGTAAATTTATAAATAATTTTAAGTTGCTAGAATTTCACTCGTCCATGCGCTTTGTAGCTGTAAGACGATTAGTAATCTAGCTTCAATAGGTAAACGTTATCAACTATCAAATATCCAAATTTAGCAAATGGGGTCTAGAATTCCAAAGCTCAGTAGCTGCAAGAATAGTTGTAATCTAACTTCTATTTTTATAAATTTGTTTTTGTATTTCATTTTTTAAAATATCACTAAAACTCTATACTTCATTGTCAAATAAAAAAATAAAAATGTAAATAGGGGCTAGATTTCCTATTGTCCATGCGCTCTGTAGCTGCAAGACGTGTAATCTAGATCCTATATATCATAACTGGAGAAACGAGAATCCCAACCGTCCATGCGCTCTGTAGAGACAAGACGTGCTGGGATATTTATTTATTGTACAGCGCCCTGGAGGTGATTTTCGCCAAAAACGGCGCTATATAACTTATCCAAATATAAATAAAATCGAACTTAAATATCATGGCACTTTTCTGATTTAACTGCACCATAATTACAAATTCGCTAATGTAAATTTTATGTTACAATAATTACGCGAATGAATTCACAATACAATTTATAAGTAATTTATTGATTAGTTAAGCATTTTTAATAAAACGTTACCTATGTAATGTACAATGTACATACTTCAAGGACTCTTCGTATGACACAGACATTGTGGTTTTTTATACTCATTATAAAAATGGACGTAAAATTATTAAATTATTTTATTTATTATTTATTTAGTTCCGCGATTTTTGTCGATATCGTCAAGGGCATTTCGATTACCTAATCTAAGATTTACTTGGAAAAATTGCAAATTATCCAAGTAATGATAAACATTATTTTTTCTTTTATGTGAAATATTTTTTATGCTGAATTTATTTAGGAGTCCTCCTTACTAGGAAAACCGGTTCTAAAGAAGACTGCACAGTGGTTTTGTTTTTTTTTTAATTGATTTATTTGGAAGTTCAACAAGAATACATAAAATACATACATTTTTTAAGTAAGCGTTACTAACGTTCTTTATATACATATATTCTCAATTATAGAACTCAACAATCTTTCACAAATTATATAAAATAAGTGTGTAAAATAAATTTAAGTTATAATAAAGATTAAGATTGAGTTAAAGAAATAAAATTAAGTTAAACATAAGAAACTACATTTTATTTAAAGAAAATAAAAGAGAAATTAAAAACATATAAGATGTAATAAAATAGACTAAAATTAATTTACATACACAATTTTTTTTTTTTATAATCATTTGCTCTATCATGATACATGTCAAAGTTAACTTTTTTTTCTATTTTGTTATAGAGTCTTAACATACTTGCAAGAGGGTTAAAATGTGCCATATTGTTTGTAAAAATTGGAAGCTAAAACGTATCAGGTGATCTCAGACGCCTACGGGGAACGTACAATGACACATTTTGAACACAAAACACTGAATCAACATTATTGTGAATTATATTGTATAAGTACGTCATATCTATAATTTGTCTCCTAGTTTCTAACTTGTTGACTGTACATTTTTTTAACGTGTTCTCGTGTCATTATTTTTTTATTTAAAGATAGAATTGATAAATTTTAACTTCCCATCAGAATACGTACGCAGGAATCGAATCTGGGACCTCAAGCATGGTAGTCAAGCGTGCCATCGTCCACTCGATTTCGCTTTTCAGGATTTTTACCTGAGAGTAGCAGAGTCAAAAGCACTCGTCCAGGATTATGGTTCCATTTGAAACAGGACTGTAGCCTTCATCTGCCATTTTAGTGGGTACATAATTATTTAGCGTCAGCTTTTTTTCTTGTAAATAAGGGATCCAAATTTGTTACGGCGCCAATGTGCGCACCGCCAGCTTTTGTGGCGAGAAAAATTAGCCAATGAGGACTGAGGACATCAAATCTGCAGCTGTCGCGCATCGGAAACATTATTTTGTTTATTGTAATATCTTGTGGCATGGTACGCCGCATACCCCCCAATATACGCGTCATAAAGCGTTTTATTTTTCTTACTTATACTCGTTAATTAATTAATTCATACTTAACACGGAATTTTCTAACAAGTCGGGACATAAAAAACATATAATTGTGTCTATGTAAATTTGTGTATTTTGTGCATTAATAAATAAATTTATTTCAACAGAGAGGGAAAACGTTTTTGAGAAGGGAATATGGAAGTCTAGGCCCTTCCCTTCTCAAGTCTATTCCCTTCTCAAAAACGTTTTCCCTCTATGTTGAAATAAATTTAAATATGAACAACTCCCTAGGGGGGAAATCCAGTCAGTCTGCAAGCATTTGGACATACTCAAACATTGTTGAATTACTACATGGTAAAAGAAGAAGTATACAAATTGGAAAATTGTTTTCAGGCGTTGCCTAGTAGGTGATTTGGTTCAGCCGGATGAATCTCACCCGCGTGATAAAGGTTTTAGCTCTTTTACTTCACAAAAGTCCACAGATGGAAGAGTCGAGGAAATGTGGATGTGTAAACATGGGCAAATGGTGATTGTTACACAGTGTGTAAAGTGGCTACTTAAACCAGCCAATGACAGGTCATAAGCCCTGTAAATGCCTAGACTTCCATATTCCCCTCTCAAAAACGTTTTCCCTCTCTGTTGAAATAAATTTAAATATGAACAACTCCCTAGGGAGGAAATCCAGTCAGTCTGCAAGCATTTGGACATACTCAAACATTGTTGAATATTTCTTTTACTTCTCTCCTGTCTTGTTTCGAACGTATCCATCTCACATTACCGTCCCATCATGAAAATAAGACTTGATTTATTTGTTTCATGGGCAGCATACTGATAAAATAAAATACGCAAGAATTCATTAGTTAAGTAAACCTTGGGAAAGAAGCTTGTTTAGCTTTGAATGAATGAACCAAATCAAATATTTGTGATTTATGTCCACTTAACGGATAAAAATATATTTTGATGTGCCAAAAAGTATTTGAGTTTATTTTTAAACGTTACAAGTAAAAATAATTACAGAACAAATTCAGAATCGCCTTGATTTGCCCTTTTGATCAATAATTTATTGTTATAGACACGGCTTTTGCCATAATTTATCACACGTCACACGGTCAGATAAAAAAAATGGTTACTTGGAAGAGATTCATTGCTTCAATTGCTTTCGTCGGCTATTTTTGCGTGAATCTGACTGTGCATTAAAGCCGATGGTTATTTGAAAAAAATTGTTTTGATTAATCGTATCCTAGAACTATATTTGAGAATCACGCCTTTGATCCGTATGGGAAGTTAACAGAGTTATCTAAAATTTATATTTGAAGCACTAATTATGAGGTTATTCATTATCATTATCATCAGTCCCCTTTCCGCAGCTAATGGTGCATAGGGCACTGCATTAATACACCAATCGCAGCGTATATTGATCATTATTGTTTCATGAAAGTGAGATAATCAGTCTTAACGCTACAGGTACCGGTCCAGGGCTAAAATTGAATGTCATATTGAGACCGGTCGGTATAAAAAATAAAAAATAAGTGGTTTGAAACAAAGTTCTTTATTTTTATTTTATTAAAGTTATATTTAATGGGGAAATAAAACGATTTTCTCTACTTATTATTTGCATAAAAAATAATTTTAATATTATATTTTATAGCTGAGTCAAGAGCAGTCTTGAAGATGCCTACTTAGGCGAAAGCGCTCGTTGGTCAAAATTATAAAAAGTAAAACTAAACTAAGAAAATTGATTGATAAGTTTATTTATAATTTTATCATAATCATTAATTTATGCTCTCAGTGCGCGCAAAAGAACCGCCCCTAACGAAAGCCGAGAAGCTACTAACGCAGCTAACGGGCGTCTGGGAGAAGTACGAAAAAATTTACTGTTCGCGCGTGTAACACATAAAAATTGTCTCTCGCTCCCAAATATACCCGTATTATCGAAAGTGAGACGTAAAGAGTGTGCGAGATAATTATATATTAGGATAACTCTTTTACCACGAACGCAACATGCGACACTTTGGTAAAATTTCTTTTGTATTCGGAATATCTCCGGTTTTCAATAAAATGCTTTTTATGTTCCCAATAAGCACTAATTATTTAATAAATATAACATTTTCCCCGATACGTAAATGCATAACAAAGGAAGACCAAAAATCTCAACCCATAATTTATTATATTTATGAAGACATTAAAGTTATCAGATGCAATGTGTACTAGCTACACATCACCGGGAAGGGAGAGTTAATTAATCAAACGAAAAAGCAACAATTCTACATGTAGTTACAAGTGCTGTACATTAATTAGTACAGTATGTACGTACCGTACTGTAAATGAAAGTCATTGCAATAATCGGAATTTGGATAGTTCTACTGTACTTCAAATTTTTATACTAATGTACTCGTACACATTTTCTTGCAGAAAATTATATTTTACTTCATAGACAATTGATGAATTGATTGATCTGAGTCAAGTATGATTGATAATATTAAGAAAGAGTCTCTGAGATGGTTTGGTCACGTAGAACGAATGGACGACGAAAGAATGGTAAAACAAGTATATATGGCGAAAATGAACGGCAACGTGAGACGAGGACGACCAAGGAAGACGTCGCATGATCAGATAAACCAAAATCTTAAGTCTGGTCATATCAAAACCAGACAGAACCGAAGGGCATGTATGACAAGATGTATGAATGTGGAAGAAGCTAGGAATCTATGTGTATATATATATATTTATAGTTGGATAATTTATATAGCGCCATTTTAGTGAAAATCACCTCAAGGGCGCTGTACAATGAATAAATATCCCAGTACGTCTTGCAGCTACAGAGCGCATGGACGGTTGGGATTCTAGTTCCTCGTTTTCAATTAAGATCAATAAAAAATTATAACAGATAGGAGCTAGATTACAGGACGTCTTGCAGCTACAGAGCGCATAGACAGTTAGAAATTTAGCCCCCATTTACACATTTTAAAAATTGACAAATAAATTTAGTGTATTAATGATACTAAAAAAAAATACCAGGATAGACGTGTGTGGCGGTCCATTTTCTCTGCCTACTCCTACGGGGAAATGGCGTGACGGTTGTAGTAGTAGTAGTAATAGTAGACAATTGACGATAACTCTCTTAACTTCCTATTGTAATTGTGGGAACTTAACTTTGTAATTACTATCAATCTTGTCAGGGAGTAATCCGAAAATTGTCTACAAAGGTTTGGACATACCAAAATATTTTTGATTAATGTTTATTTATAGGTTTCCTTATATTATCAATCTAATTATTAAATTTATTTTGTTTCAGCTGTTTTGATGCACTTTTTTTTCTTGGCCGCATTCTTCTGGCTGAACACCATGTGTTTCAACATCTGGTGGACATTCCGGTAAGTTAATCTTCATAAAACTTAACTGATTAAAAAAAACCTGCACGAGTCCCCGCAACGAGTAGCTACTACAGTTGGTCCACAGCCGTACCCGTCAAAATTCCATTTTTACCGTCGACCTTCAGTCCTAATTACGGATAATTAAAACCCATTTTTCTTACTTTGTTAAACCTTGCTCGTTATAGTCAAACTGTGGTACGCTCAAAAGATGTACGTTAGAAGAGAGTGTTGAAGGATGCAGAAATAAAATACATAATATGCATAATGTTGGGATCCGTACATTATGCAAGGCTGAGAAAGGCACTATCGACAAAATCAAGAAATGAGCTATGCATTGGTTTGTACATGTAGAGCGAATGGACTGCGAAAAAACGGCTAAAAATATTAACAGTGCGAAGGTTGATGGATGCAGAAATAGAGAAAGACCGAAACAGACATGACATGACCAAATCCAACAAATATTTGAAGATGGACATGTCAAAAGTCGGAATTTATTATTTTGAATTATTTTTTTTATTTGTTAATTTTTCATACATGGAGGGTACTATTTGCAAACCCGGAAAAATCCATCTTTATTTATTTTGAGCAAATCGCAATAAACTATTACAATTCTTAAATTCAACTTTTTTTTTTAATATCCATTTTTTATTATAATCAGTAAATATTTTACACGTAAGCAGTGGTGACATAAGCATGATTATGTCAAGAAACAGTAGTGAAATAATAAATTCAAATTATACATTCCAACTTTATAATACTCAAGTAGAGGTTGCCATGTTTGCAACAAACCCGACAGTTTAAAATTCAAGTTCTTACAAATAAAGCCGTATTTTTAACTGAAAATGTTATAATTTTCTAAAGAATTGTATTCTGAATAAGTTACAATTAATATCTCACTTTTTTTAGATTTTGGATTTTGCCGGGTTTGCAAGTAGTACCTTCACATATATTATTTACATAAAAATATAATTACAAAAATACACTTTAGAAAAATACACCTTAAAATTAAGCTACAACATAAATTGGAAAAAATGCCTACAAAGACTGCAGCGTCTGAGCGTGGACCATTCTTTTTTTAATTATTAAAAAGTTTATAGCATATAATATGGTATGACATGACCATGCAAAGAAAAAATATAAAAAAATAAAATAAAAACTAAATTAAATATGCTGATTTTACGAAAACATGATTTATTTGCAGTTTGCATTTATTTAATTTTTTTTTTTTGAAGAATGTGTCTATGTTCCTTCCACGGTAATCCAAGACCTCAAACCTACTTTAAACTGTAGCAGTAATTTAATATTTTGTAGTTCCTTAATTAGAATATTAGAATAATCTGCGCGCGTGCATTACAAATGGTTAGAATGTAGATGGAGCGAGATCCGTATGCAAAGACATAGCGATGTGGCGTTCAATCCTCTCAGCCTACCCTTACGGAGAAACGGCGTGATGGTTTGTGATTTGAGTTTGTGATAATTAGATTGAAGATTGAAATGTCACTATCTGAATTTTTAAATTTTTCCCCCTTCTCTCTTTATAGTATAGTGTAGGTTTTTAGTCAATTTTTGTTTTAATAGAAAATGTGTATACATATGTTCGATTTTATAATAAAATGATAAGATTCTATGTTAATATACCTGGATATGTCCATAGAACTACTATCTATTTTCGCAAACTGACCAGTGTGGGTAAGTAGGAAAAAATTGCCAAGACAATATGCCCACCCTTATTTTGACCTTACCGTAAACCGGACTTACCTTGACCGGAAATCCATCACAACTTTCATATCATAGGTTTATTCGGAAGAACTAGTGACGTCATGCGAAGTAGTTTGTTTTAATATTAATATTTTTTTATAATTTTGCGTGTTAATTTCATGCGTAAACGTTTTAATACCCTAGGGACGAATATTTTGTACTTTAATTGAAAATCTTGCAGGAATATGATAATCTTAGAACTGCTTTGGGTTGATCCCAATTCTAACAATTTATTACCTCGTCTGTGGGAATAGTGACATCTGGTTTTATGTTTTTTACAACAACAGCTGGAAACCAACGAGCATTATTTTACAACGCTGTTTTTTACAAGCCACGAGTTAAATGGTTATTGCAGTTTCATAAATGTATATTATTGCGGCAGTATTTCCAAGCCATCGACGACCAAACCATCAATAGAAATTACTACTATTATTACCACTACTTCTGCTGCTGCTATCATCACGTCATAATCTTAATTACACTGGCTACGTTTTCCACAGAGGGTGGAATACAAACTCTGTTGGCTTATGTATAACAAAGTAAATTGTTATACTTAAATTACGTATACAAAAAGTTCAAATTAAATAAATTTATTATTATTATGGATAACTTATATATCGCCATTTTCGTAAAAAAATACCCCAAGGGCGCTTTACACAGTGATTCTATTGTTAAATTAATTTAATTGAAGCTTTTTAATTTGTAATTTAATTTGTAATTTAATTAAAACAATTTATTTTGTTTATAATAATAATTATGGATAACTTATAAAGCGCCATTTTCGTAATATAATACCTCAAGGGCGCTTTGCAATTAAATTAAAATCCGGAATATTTTTTAATTAAAATCCGGAATATTTATACAAAGTTTACCTTGACAAATCTGATGTGAAAATGTCGATTTGAAGATTGCAAAAAATTACAACATCATCATTTATATAAATACGATATAAATATCAAGTCTTGTATCCTATGTAGACTCGTGTTACATCACAGCCACACGAGAATTAAGAAGAATTTTACTGAAGATGTATCAATGTTTGAAGATGTATCAATGTTTAGTGTAATGGTCAGCGCGTTAGCCTACCGTGCAAGAGGTGTCGGGTTCGATTCTTCGACTCGATATATTATATATATGCATCTACACCTTAGATTTCATAATGTGTTCTAGATTTAGTATACCCACGCACATGCCATGCCTATGTAGGATTTTTTTTTGTATTCATGAAAAAAGTGATACATTATGTAATAAAAAATGTACCAAATGCAAACAAAAAAATTGTAAATAAATTAAAAATAAACTCCTGACTCGGTTGATATGAAATATTTATTTAAAAAGGTGTTTTCACACCAGAATATTTTATAGTCCCTAGACTGGTACCTGAAGCGTAAGACTAATCATCTTACCTTCTCCTAACAAAAAATGAAGGTACGCTGTTATTGTTGTACCAATACAGTGTCCTATGCACCACAGGGTGCGAAATGGGAATGATGATGATACTCAAGATTTGGGATTATCTGATCATGCCACATCGTCCTTGGTCGTCCTCGTCCTACGTTATTAATAATATTATTTAATACTTTATATACATGTACATTTTATAAACATGTAACGGCGGGCATATTGCCTTGAGGCAATTTCATTCTACCTACCCGTGAAACGAAGAAGTTGAGTGCAACGGGAAATTAGATATAAAAAATATTTTCTTACGCACGGTAAAAATTAGAGCATTTCGTCGTTCGGCGAAGTTTCTCGAAAACGTACAAAAAACAAATAAAAATTATTTTTATAAAAATTAATTTCTTTGAACGATGTCACTAATTCTTCGAAATCAACCAATGACTGAGTGTTGTGACACATTTCCGGTTACCGGGAAACCAACTCACCAATCAGGACAACTCACCGTAGAGAACTAGTGACGCCACAGTCGGAGTAATTTCCATATCACCAAACTTCGTATCGCTGATAATACGATAGGGGAGACCGGGGCGTATCGGGCACCCGGGGTATAGAGAATGTTTATAAAATCTATACAAAACCCGAACCTCCCACTCCCAATTTAAAAAAGTGGGACATTTCAAAACGGGGGATTTCAAGACCATGATTTATTGCCTGTCGAAACAACCGACATGTCCGCAGAAAAAGACTGAGACGAATGTTCAAATGTCATTCAAAGTACCACAGTAGAAAAACAATTGCACACATCACTCATACTTTGTAATCCAGGATGCCCATCGATTAAAATCTTAAAACCAAATAACTTTTCGACCGGTATTTTTATACAAACGTCTCGCTCAACCACGCCAAGACCCGGTCCATCTACGTCATTATCGAGTCCAACCACGCCAATTCCAGGTTCGTCTGCGCTATCAACGTCTTTTCCAAACTTTTCCCCATCCCAGATTTTGTCAATTCCCAAAGCAGCCAATAAAAAAAAACTTCTAAACCCAGAGGAAAGATTTCAATCATAACAAGTTCTCCTTACAAAATGGATCTAGATCGCCAAACAGTAGCTTTGAAAGAAACCCTAAAAAAAGGAAAGAAAATTAAAAAAATTAAAATATCCAGGATTTAACTAATTGATGATATTGAGTCGTCTAAAAGCGAGGACGACGAAGAATGTTTATATTGCATTGTTTTTGCGCAGGAGAAGACGATAACGGCGATAAGTCTGCACACGTGTGTTCCTTCTGCCCCAGATATTGACTCCATGCCCGTTATGCCTCGACTATGCCCATTCTGCCCCGGCATCGGGGCATAATAATCAAACTACAAAAATTATTTAATTATTAATTTTATATTATTGTAGCTTTCGTCCTTCATGTTTTATTTATTTTTTTAATATCCACAACAATTGAAATTGAATTTTCTAATGAATCAAAATATATTATGTTTTACTGAATTCCTTGTCGGCCTCGTGGTGTAATGGTCAGTGCGTTTGCCTGCCATGCAAGAGGTCTCGGGTTCGATTCCCGACATGGTTGATGTGAAATATTTATTTTAAAGGGTGTTTTCACACTGGAATATTTTATAGTCCCTGGACTGGTACCTGACGCGTAAGACTGATCATCTTACCTTCACTTAACAAAAATTATCAAGATACGCTGTGATTGGTGTACCAATGGAGTGCCCTTTGCACCAAAGGGAACGATGATGATTATGACTGAATTTCTTTATTTTTTATTAACGATATTCCTTTAGGGGCCCCGATATGCCCCGGTCTCCCCTACATAAAAATAATTGAAAACCACTGAAATTCTTTGTATTTTGGAGAGAATTACTTTTGGCAATAACTTTATTTCCACATGTAAAAGTAATACATTCGTTATTATTCTTTCATTTGCACGGATTGCAGCCAATTGATTTAACATATTTATCTTACAACCAAAAGGTTTGACTATTTTTCAACGTCGGCGTCGGACCGAATGTTTCCTTTGTTTGGCTTCATCCTTCAGCACGTGTTCATTACATGACCAAGTGTACGGGAATTCCGGGTATTTTCATATTTTGGCATATCGCTGCTAATTTAGGATTTGCCCGGCGGATTCCCGCCTTTTCGTGTCCAGTTCCCATCTCGGCTTCCATTGCCCGTCATTTTTAATGGATCCCTCGGCGTCTGTGTAAATATTCCACCACTAAATTAGCTGGAAAATATATTCGCCTGCAGATCAAAGCTCTGGAAAAGTATGTTGGGTTTTATTACGATCGTGTAAACACGAAGCGAAATGTGTCAGCTTTTTAACGGATGCCTTTTTCGATACATCAAAAATGCTTTTAAAATTTCAGCTAGGATCGTGGTTCACAAATTGAGGTCGTTTTTTTTTATTTTTAATATTTATTTATTTTAACAAATAAAATAACCTACAAAATTGTATTTTTGTTACCGCAAAGCCGAGGCTTGTCTGCGGGTTATATTACTATTTTTTGTTTTTAATTTATAAAAGTTAAGTCCATAGTTGAATAATAAATGACGAATATAACATATGTATTTATTTATTTTGTTCATTAATGCCCAAAAGGCATTTACAAAAAATAATAAACACAAATTATACAGAAAAAATATGTGAAATTAGATAGAAAGGATATAATAAAAAGTTTTACAAAGTAAAAAAAAAACAATAATAACAAAGGTATGCAAGAAAAAACAGTAAGCCTATAAACAAAAAATGCAAAGCTTATGAAATAAATTATGTAAAGCAAAAACAGTAAATAAAGTGTTACGGTAAGCAAGAAAGGCAAATTTAAGTTAAATTAATAAACAAGCAAGCATATATTATCGCGATAAAGGAAGAAATAAAAATATGTATTTATGAAATGCGTATTTTATGTGCACACTTAAGAAAATATAATATGACACTTAAGCTTAGTGTAATGTAAGTTTAATTATACAATTGTAAAGCGCCTTTGAGGTAATTTTTTTACAAAAATGGCGCTATATAAATCAGCCAAATATTATTATCATTATTATTAAAATGTATGTCAGAATAGACATGTGTTTTGCAGTCCATCACATCTGCCTGCCCCTACGGGGAATGTCGTGACGGTAGAAGTAGTAGTAGTTATCGCCTGAATATCAAATCAAAATATCGTATTAAACTCACGTTCCAGAACCCGACAAAGAGAGCCAAATTCCATGAAATTTTCTTAATATTTCAAATTTCACGACAAGTTTTGAAACTTACCCACGCGTTTCATATTGGTCTCACTTCAAAAAGCTCCCATACGAAATAATATGGTTTATATGGTGCTTTGATGTTTGCCCAAAGTAGATTTTAATATTCTGCTTTTTTCATATTTCTTCAAACCTTTTTTTGTAGCTGAAACATGCGTCCATCCGAAAATTAAAATGTATCTAGGAATGGTGTGTTTGCCTGATTTTGCTTTGAAAAGAAACGTTCCAATATGTGATACATCGTATGTATTTATTAAATGTACTTTTATTTATACTGCGATGCGTATTTTGTACGTTCAATAAACAATTTGTTTAGATAATTAAATATATTTAACAGGTGATGTCCAAATGCTCCACTTAGGATCGGATGTTGAAAATAAGAAGATAATAATACTGAAACAAGTTAATTAGTAGTCAATCAAATATTGAATTAATAACATCAAATAAAATTAATAATTATGTCAATTTACCAGGAGTAAATTTGGTTGGTTTACATGGTATATTTGAAGACTCCAAAAATATCGTTTTTTCTGTGTTAACTTGTTTGTTCAGAATAAAAATTATTTAAAATGCGATAAAACGTAACATATTCATAATTATTACTAGAGTTAAATCTAAATTTTATACACTTACAATTAATTGTTCGGTTTAATTTGTTCAATATCGCTAAAATAAAACAAATAATACATGTGTTGTTATCTAGATTCTAAACGATAAAAATTCTTGGCAAACAACGTTTATTTTTTTGACATTGTTCAATAAAACACTGCGATAAAGCTGATTAAATTTTGTATTAATCGTTTCACGTTTTGTATACGTACTTACTAGAATATTTTGAGTTTGTCCAAATGCTGTCCATTTTTCCCATAATATTATTCTTCTATTTTTAATATTTAAAAAAAATATTTTGTTTAGTTTTGTATTGTATGGAATTATTGTGGTACCAACCGAAACCGGACCAACGCCAACGATTTCGGTTAAATCAATTTTAGTGCAGTTCTGTAGACATAACCCACTCTGTCGAATAAATAAATAAATTAACTACTAAAAATAATTCTATGAGTAAAGCTAGGGTTTCCTAGGACAGCAGCGCCCGTACCTTAACGGCCGTAGTGAACGGTGATGCGGTGGACACGTCGTAACGGTGACTAGAGAGTGGTTTTCTAGGAAAACGATGTTGATAACATCGTTAAAAAATAAAACCACTCTCTATTCACCACTACGACGGCTGTCCACCGCATCGCCGTTCACTACGGCCGTTAAGATACGGGCACCGCTGTCCTAGGAAAGCCTAGCTTAAGAGATTTTGGTGATGTTTCTCTCCATCGTTGAAAGGGGTCATCTATGTTCTAAAATATGAGTTGGCAACCTTTTTTTGTAAGAGGGCCAAATATTAAATTTGATTTATTTCTTTAACACATAATAAACATGTACAATTTATACACACATAAGGGCGGGCATATTGCCTGAAGGCAATTTCTTCCTACCTACCCAAACCGTTCAGTTTGAGAAAATTACAAGTACATGGACATATTTTAGGTAATTATTCAGAATCTTGTAATTGTATACCGATTCTGACGGCGATAGGGTATGTTAGCTCATTAGCTTGTTGGTAAACCGGAAGAAACAAGTCCGATCGGGAAAACCAGAAACGTTACCACCCCTCCACCGGCAAGTGAAGGATCATTGAAAGCATCCACCACTTACCCGAATCCGTTTTAAAGACTAAGTGTCTTTCTTCGGATTCACTCATACAAGCAAGCAATTTTTTTTTTTCATTACGAATTAATTATATTCCATCCTTTACTAACCAAATTCAGTAAGGAAAAGCGCGAACAAATATTTACATTTACAACTTTCAATGTCTCTTTTACTGTCGATCTAAAACCACTCCTCATCGTCTACAAGGTAGAGACAAAGGGAAGTATAAATATAAGGATCACTTTAAAAATCTATCATGCAAATATCATTGCAAATCGCTTGGTATATTATCAATATCCACAGCAAGAACGAGATTATTGCGGGCCGCATCAGGACGTCTTTGTGGCCACGTGCGGGCTATGGGTCGCTGGTTGCCGACCGCTGCTCTAAAACATTTCTTGTCCCCGAAAGTTTCTCTCAAATTGCACTTACTTGTGATGTTTTACTTGTTTTATTACTTTTTGTGAAAAATCAAATCCAGAAAGTTGAATTAACGCTTTTCATCACTGCATCTCATAAATTAAATTATTCCATTGTAACGTTCCTCGCATTTCAGAAAGTGGAAATAGATCTTTTTATAGTTTTGACCCCAGCGAAGGGATGAACTTAAGTCAAATATTTAAAACAAGTAATTAAAGGGTACCTACTAAATGAAGGTGCGTTTGAGATGGTTGATTGGAGTGAGACATAAAGGGATGGGGTGAGACTAACGGTGAGGGTGAAAAGGTCAATAGTCGATAGTTTGGGGGGAGCAGATGATATTTTAGAGAATTGAGTTAAAAAAAAAAACATTTACATACAAAAAACAAACCATCACGCCGTAGGCAGAGATAATAGAACGCCACATCTCTGTCTTTGCATACAGACCTCGCTTTCTCTTCATTCATTCATCTTCACATGCGCGCACGCCGATTATTCCTACTCTTGAAATGTCCATCTTCGAATATTTGATGGACTTGATCATGCAATATCTTTCTCAGTCTTCCTCTTTTTCTACATCCATTAGATCCTTTTAGCCATTCTTTCGCTGTCCATTCGCTCTACATGTCCAAACCAATATAGCACCCCTTTCGTGGTTTTGTCGATAATCCATGTTTCAGCCTTACATAGTTCGCGGATCTGGACATTTGTGATGGGAAGCCAACAAGGACGTCATACCTTCACCATAACTCTATAGTTGAACATAAATTCGCTCGAGCGATTACGAACCTTTAAGTTTTGTGTAGGTACATCGATATGTAACAAGGGAAGCGTATGTCACGGTACACATATCTACGCACTAAAGTGACAAAGCTTTATTATGACGTCATAGTGGAAGATAAATTCTCCCGAACGATTGCGATGATACACCACACCGATCTCCTCACCATCAAGTTTTGATGTAAGTACATTGGTTAGTACCGACGGGTCTAGTACCCTTCGATAATCTACGCAATAAAAGTGACAAAATAAAATTCCCCCCAGCGATTTTTCCTTTAATTACGATATATATAAAATTTCAATCGTTCTTAGGTTGGCACTCTTTTTCTTAGAAGCCTATTAAAATATGAGAGAGGAATAAGTCAATTTTGAAGTCGTATTAAATTCTGACTTAACTGTCAGTTTTAAAAAGGAACGCCTAGATGCGTGGCTAGATTCTGCCCTTTTAACATATAAGAGCATCTAGGCGTACAATGTTGTCACTATAAAAAACATTTTAGTTTTTTTTTTTTTCATCTTTTTTACTATCTTCCTCAGTTACGTATCGAGACGTTAAAGGAGCCGGCTTTGTAATCGCTCAGTAGATAAATACAGACGATCGTTAAGCACACCGTCTTGTTAAAGTCGTATAAAAATCATGTTCAAGCGATCATTTTTTGCTTTTTAAATTTATTTTTATTTTTTAAAAGCAATAACCTGCTAAGCCTCTATTTTGAGGCTTGTCAGCAGGTGGGATAGAGGGGATATGGAAGAAGGTAATTAAAAATACACCACAACATCCAGACCAATTGAGAAAAAATCTTTCTTGGATTTTTTTCTTGCAGTTGGCGAGAATCGAACCCGCGACGCCAGTTTCACAGTTGGACGTCTAACCAATTACGCCACGGCGCCTGTCGGCGTTTGAATTGGGATTTATTGGAATTTACGAACGCTTTGAAGTAGGCACTTTTTATAACAGAAGCCTATTTAAAATGTAAATAAGAACTATTTCAAACTTTCATGAAGGAAGAAACGCGGACAAAATTTTTGGGGTCATTTATTGATGGGATTCGATCATATGTTGCGAGATTACAAGTCGGTTAAATATGCCGAGGCAGATAGAAATAGTACAGATGTAGATAACGTTCATAATCGCGGCATAGGTCATGGCAAATTTAATGACAAATTATTTGTTTTTAATATTGTTAATTCCCCTTCGTGCTGCTGCGGATATCCTTATCGGTCTTCTGAACACATCTTGTGGTCTTGTCCCCTTTCTTCTCTCTGTGATTACTGAATGGAGATTCTCGCTACTATCCGTGGCCCTGTTAAAGGGCCTGCCTGAACAGCATTAGTATAGTATCTTCATCGGTATTAGTATAGTACGGTATAGTACTTAGACGGTATTAACTAATATCGATATTTATGTACGAAAGTGTGTATATTTGTATGAAAATTCAAAGTATCTTCGTCGGTAACCGGTAATTAAACATGCTTAGAAATAAAAATGTAAACATATTATATTTTCATACAGAAAACTTAATTTTAATTTGTAGTTAAAATTGAAGATAAATTTTTAATTCCTATCAGAATACGTACCCTGATGGCTTCCAAAAACAATTTTAAGGCTTTTAAAAAAACTATAATAGCGAGACTGAATAATAGAGTCTGCACTGCCAAAATAAGATCAACAGGGATAATGTATCGGTAGCCAGGATAATTTAGAAATGTAAATATTTGTTGATTAGCCATAATTTATGGTATTCAGTACGCTAAAGAATCAGCGTCTGTAAGTTGATGATTGGAAAACCGGTATATATCAGGACGACCTTCTAGTTTTCCACTCTCGTTATTAATTCCAACGGCAAATCTCACGACCTGAGATCAATAACCAGCTTTAAATTCCACATATTTAATTATTCGTAGTCAAATATTCATGAAACGATTGCTATGAAAAGGTGATTGCTTCACACGAAAATGCATGTTATTAAAATACTCTGTAAATCAAGCTCATAATATTATATGAGTATGAATACCTTCACTGTTTGCAAATATTAATTTATGCAGTTTTTATCTTGAAAAAGAACTTTCGATTGTTTTTTTATATTTTTTTTATTAAATTGAAAACATATTATACATAATTATTTACAATATTTAAAAAACTCATTTAGGGACATACAGATAACAAATTTATTTAAAGACATTTTTATATTTTAAACTATAATATTATTTACAAAAGCAGAAAAATTAAAATTATGATATACTACAAATTAAAAAGGGTATGAAAAATACTTGAAAATAACAAAATAAACAGAATACTAGGCATGGAAATAAATTCAAAATGATGTTTACACTATGCAATCTGGGAAAGAAAATTTAAAAAGTTAAAAAATTACATGTATGTATATATACATACTGAACTAGTACAAAATCAAATCTTTTTTTTTAATTAACAAAATATGCGCACATCCAATACAGGTAAATTTTGTATAATATATAATTAAAATAGGAAATTATGTATACAAGCTAAAAAAAGTATAAAAAAAACACAAATAACATTTGAATAGTATTAAAAATTACATATACAAGCAAAAACGGTAAAATATTAAAAGATATATGTTCAAGATGCGCATTCTTTGGATAAACTAACATTATTTATTCAAAGTACTTCTGGAAAAAATAATTCTTCAATTCGCACGTCCTGTTTCTATATTTTGAAATTGGTACTTTATAACTGTATAACTGTATCTTGTCGAACTAATTATGACATTTTTTTTTTTACATTTGTGTTTGTGATCTGTTACAGTACTCAAATTGATAATGGAATGCCTTACAAATAGTGGAAATTGGCTTTAAAAATATAGTGTTCAGTTCGCCAAATAGTTGCATAAGGCTTTTCGTTAAACCATGAATTTACTGCGTGACAAGTCCGGCGACAACATGATATCCGACATGGTCCTGTTATTTGCCTCCACAATCCTGTAATTTGACGCCATTGGAATATATTATATGGGGCTACGTTGAGTTCATAGTTTATGGAAACAAACCAACTAATCTTAAGCGTTGGAAGCCAATATTTCGGAAATAGCGTTGATTTGTTAAAAAGGTGGCCAGAATTGGGCCGACAGAACTGCTAGTCGCGGAGAACATTTTTTGTCGGATATTTTTAAAAACTTGATATGTATTTTCAACAAATATTTGCTCCCTTTGTTTTTATTTAAAGTTATTTTTAAAAAACCTATATTAATAAGTTCTGGAAATGCTATATCGTATTATGATTTTTTTTGTTATGCAGTTCGTTAATCGTCAAAGTTAATTATTTATATATTTGCCCGATGGGCATTTTTAAGGACATATTTTTTTTAAATTTATTTTTTTTAATTTTTACTAGTTTAAATATTAATGAACTTATTAAGGCTTTTTAGGCTATGCCCGTGTCAAGCCATAATAATTAACAATAAAAATACATAGTAAAATTAATAAGATTAAATTATAATGACATGTGATGCAATATAATAACAATCGAGAAAAAAAGCGTAAGTAATAAATAATAAAATTCCGAAGAATACAATGCAAAAAAGATAATCAGAAATAATTTTTAAAATATAAATTATACAAATTAAGATTCACTCATAATCAAACATACAAAATAATGGTATCATTAAAATCAACAAAATAATAGCAAAATATAGAAGTATTAAAAAAAACAAAATAACTGTATCATTGAAATCAACAGAAAAATAATGTATGTATAAAAACATAATTGAAATGATAATTGAGATATGTTTTCTAGAAACTCGCTCAATACTTTAGTTATATTTATACATAGAAAAATATTATAAAAAAAGTAGAAAGAATATAGAATAATTAGATTTTAGTATACTTGTTAAAAGTATCGTAGTCCATAGATTAAATATGTGTGAAAAGGGATGTAGAATGTACACTTCCGTCTAAAATAATTCTTATTTATGTTGATTACCAAAATCTTTGGAGGAAGTAATATTTTTTCTCCCCGTATTAAATTCTCAGTCGCGACACTGCTTCCTACCAATTTTTTTTCTAAAATAATATTTTACTTGACATGGCGCCGTGGGATTTATTTGAAAACATGTCTTCCTTGTCATCTGGATATTATTCACTAATTTAATTGATCGAACGTGTATCTATTTTGCGGACGTTCAATAAAAAGTTGTGTTTTTTCAAGGATTTTACAAACTATTTCCAACTTTGATGTCAAATCGCGTAAAACTGTCAGATATAAACTGTGATATCGGAGGTCTGTCTTTAAAAACTTTTTAAATCATGCTAATTTTGATGCTTTTATTGCTTACTAGTTGGGTGGCGAATGCCAAGGATTAAATTGAGTGTGCATGCAGATTAGTAGCGTTTGCTTTTTTTTAATAAATATTATCGAATATTTAAGTTTGTATAGATTCTTTATTTACTGACTTGCCGCGAAAATGGCGGTTATATTTCTATCCGACCTTTATGCAATTTATTCGTTGATTTATTTAGTAAAACATGTTGTGGTTTCTAGCAGAACAGCTGTTGCTTTAGTGAATGTATTATGGTTGAGATGTTTTCTTTTGACATATCGCCGAAGTAAGATATGCTTAGAAGTTTTTAACTTCAAATTCATGTGAACGTTTAACTCTTGGCATACTGGATTGCCCGGAGGTGTTGTAATTGGATTAAACCGGTGCATACCATTTCGTGACACACCTTAAATTTATCAAATTAACAGCGTTTAAATCAATATTACGAGCACACCTGCTCACCATATTCCTCGGGATTAACATGGCTTTATATTTCAGCCCCTGTAGCACCCGAAGATAGATCTATTGTCTTAAATAGCTGCCCTAACTTAATTGTCTGGGAAGGTTAACACATTATCATAGAAATCCTTGAGCCTTCGCGATATTAATCCTTCATTGCAAACATTAATTAATAATCCCTCACTCTTACTTTACACTTACACCATCCGAAATTCTCTTAATTAAAACGTAATTACGATCCTACGTTTGTTGACAGTAACAGATTTCGCTCCGTTTGTTAGGATAAATATTAATCTTGGTTTATGAACGTATTCTTGTTTTCAAAGTAAGGATTAAATTATTTATCGAGTTCTGAATGGTAAACAATATTTCCTTTCATTTAGACAGATCTCATTAAATAAACAAATGGTAATCGGTAAATACATTGTTTCGTAACATTATTCTCTGATAAGCTAAATGCTCGTGGTCAACCGATACTACTAAAATTTACTTCAATCAATTCCTCATAATTTCTCATCAGGTTTGTCGATCGTCATCTGTAAATTATTTTCAATAATCAAAATAAAATATTTGTATTAAACATTTATTCCAACATGTTACATAATACAACGTGCTCCCCACGGTAATTTCTCTCTAGGAGTAAAGTAACGCTTTAATGTGAGGCTGTGGTACCTATTTTATCTATAGGCCAATTTCATACGATGTAGTAAAAATCTACACGGGTGGATCGACTTGTATTGCGTATAATAATTATTTTCGCATGATTTTTTACATAAAAGTAGCCGCTAAATAAATAGAAAAAATAAAAAGTAATTCAATAAATATCAATTCAATCTTATTTTACCGTGTCATGGTGGATTTCAATGATACGTATAAAACGAGCAATACTCTCGAGATTACACTAGTTTTTCGCCAAGCCCTTGAATTAAAATTCACAATAATGCATACAAATAATTTAGGTTCATACATTTGAAAATTGAAAAACTATCTTCATTTTGATATTGTTTGGTATTTTAAAATAATGACGACATTTCAAAACATATCCTCCCGTCTCGTTTGACAAACTTCGTTGGTAGTATTTTTCTCTATCAAATTGAATTTGTTTAAGATGGAAGGGATTTATTTCAGAATAAATCGTGTTTAAGTACTCGTAAAAGGATTGTAAGGTCTTATAACTAGTATCTATAAGTATGCATGAATGTTTTGAGATAAGAAAGGTGACAGAGAGATTCGACAATATGCTGAAATGCGGTCTGCTCTATGTAAAAGCCTCGAACTAGAAAAACTAGAAAGACACATGACGCGTTTTATGAGATTATTTTATGTTCAGAACCCCTTTCATTATGTTTTGTCCGTGTTATTTTTCTTACCTAATACTTCGATTGTCAGGTGTTAATTTAAATTTTGGTTTCAAAGATGAACGCGGGGATTACGCTTTTATCTCGTTTTATGCTCTCTATACAAATAAAATCTTTTGAACGTGGGTGAACCCGTATAATATTATCATATTCCTGTTCTGAATCATCTTCAATAGTACTGGCTCCCAACTAGTGGCTCGGGACCCTGAAATCAAGTGGTGATTAAATATGAACACTTGAATGAATCATTTCCGCCTGAAATGTATATGAATATTCATCAATCCTTTAAATATATGTACATATCCTTAGTTAAAATAAACATAAAAACAATATTCACAGAAATAATATTCCGGACTCTTTCGAGTAGTCGTATGACGATCTTGTTAACAGATATTTTCTTACAGACTTAGGGGAGGTAATGACTATGCATCAGGACTTAAAGGGGTTAACCGGGTCTTACCTGCAAGGATTTGGATATCCTAAAAGCATTCATTTAGGCCAACAAACACAGGAGCATTTATTGCTTGTAAAATAATTAGGTTTCGAACTTTATTATACTCATTTTCGTAATTTTAGAGAGTTGATTATAATAAAAACAGCAAACTTCAAAAGTGTAAACAAAACTTTATTCCTTTTTGAAAGCGGATTACCGATAGCAAGTGCGTCGATATCAAACAGCAACGTCACTTCACGACGAGTGTCCGAAGACGATAAATAGAATTTCGTTTGTGTTTTGTATTTTTTATTTATATCTAAATACAGTGTACATGTTGAGAAAAAAAAAGGTTTTTTGATTTATTTAAAACCTATTTTTACATATCGGACTTTCGGCTAACGGACACTCCCCCCCCCCATTAATCAGTTATATCGAGGTTTTACTGTTTTATAATATTGTTATAAAAGCGTATATTATTTATTTATTATTCAATTCATTTTTGTTTTATTTATTTTTTTAAATAAATATTTGCGTCCTTATGATTTACCCAAATATTTAATTTTGAGGGCGAGTTAAACATATACATTTCAAACATATATTAAAAACGTACATATTATAAAAAAGAAAAAAATACATGAATGAGACTCATGTCAAAGTAGTAGGAGAATCGTGCTCCGGAAAACCCCTTCGGATACATGGAACAGATCAATATCACAGCGATGCTGTTCAGCATAGCGGTAGCCCTTCCAACAGGCATAACCCTTGGCAGGTTGGTCCTGTATATCGGAATATGAAACATTCGATGTTGACGCTGTTTTAGGTAATTATCGGGAACATACAAACCAATGCTCATCATAATCTCAGAATTATCGATCACACCGCGCAACAATCAATAAACACGTGAAGTCAAATACACATTCCTAAACTGTTGTAGCCAAGCATACCCTGGAGAAACTCGGTCGGGTAGAGCCAAGGATAATACCCGCACTCTCTCATGTAGAGATGCCTCAGAAACTTCTTTTGGATTTTCTCTATCATAAGAGAGTACTTCAGTTCATGTGGCCCCCAAACCATCGAGCCACTCTCGAGTCTACTTCGCACCAAGGAGCTGTAAAGAGTTCTCAGTATGCGGGTATTTTCGAAAACCCTGGCAGTACGCAGAACAAATCCTTACATCTTTAATGCATCACCACTGATTGTCTCTATGAGTTCATGAAATGTCAGGGTGCTCACAAATCTAACGCCCAGATCCTTAACATTCGATGTTCGTATTAGATTCTGGTCATTTATTTTGACTTTTTTTATTATCTTTGCATGTTTGTAATAACCCCAATGAATTTTTACTAAAAAAAATTCTTTTTGGAACTATATCATCTTACAACTATTATCGTACATTGCAAAATAAAAAAAACAAACATTATGAATTTATAGATTGAACGGTAGATAGAGAAAAAACTCACACATTATGCACCATAAAAAACTATTACATAGTTTCATAATAGGATTAATAAAAAGTCAAATAGTATTTCATCATGTAGGGATCACGAAATTATATTTTTAGAACCTCCATAATTATAAGGATACCTGATTAACGATAACGTTGAGAATTTAAAGCCGATAAACATATTTTATCTTTTTATTAATGCAGCTACATAATAAAATTATAAAACCAAGAATATAAATCTAATCGTGGACTTTATAGAGTTCAATAACTCTAAGATCAAATAAATTATTATCATTGTTTAAACATGGGAATTTGTACAGGGAGACCTGTTGTTCAATATTCAACGACAAAATTAAATGAAATCGAGTATGTTTATATTTCTAAACTTGTATTTTAATGACTCGTTAAGAATATTATTCATAATTACGAACATAAAGATACTTTTTTTGCCTTGTCGATTAGTAAATTGTGTTTTAAAAAGGATGAAGGCAAACTTTGAAGAAAAATGTCTTCCAGTGAAAACAATTTGTTTTATGAAATCTCACCTACTGAAATAATTTTAAGGAAGTAAGATGGTTTCATGTATCATGTCCAAAATATGAATAAGGAAGAACGGAAAAGACTAAGAATGTTGAGTTAAACATTCTAATTGATTTTTCTCTAAAAAGGCTACTATTTTTACTACTACTACTACCACCATCACGCCATTTCTCCATAGGGGTAGGCAGAGAGGATGTACCGCCACACACGTCTATCGTGGCATTCATTCATAGCTTCTTCCACAATCTTGTCATTCATGCCCTTAGGTTCTGCCTGCTTTTGACATGACCTGACGATTTTTGTTTATCCGATCATGCCACGTATTCCTTGGTCGTCCTCATCCCACGTTACCGTTTAGTCTCGCCATATATACCTGCTTTACCATTCTTTCGTCATTCATTCGTTCTACATGCCCAAACCATCTCAGAGACCCTTTCTTAATTTTATTAATTATAATGATGTAATAACTTTTATTTACATATTTACATAAGTTGCTAATAAAAAATCACACATAAAAATTATACTTGACTCAGATTTACACTTTTATCCAAATATATCATTCGTAACCCAGTCATATTAATTTCCGAGAGATCACATTTCGACTGCGTTCACTCTGCTTTCATCCTTCCTCTGCCAGCTCCATATTTCACTTCCATACATAAGTGTTGGGACTTAAACTCCGCTGTGCACTGCCAGTTAAGCTTCGATTGACATATTTTTATTAGCAGCTACTGTGCTTAGTGAGCCATTTATTTTGTTGCCCGCATTCACTCTCCTTTCAACGTCTTTTTCTACTCTTCCATCTCAAAATAGGCAATAAAGCAATTATAGGGTTTGATCAGTATACCTACGACACGAGAACGCCTGTTCTGTGGAGCGTGCTTAATAATATAATATGAGTGACTTGACATGGTTGCTCGAATTGCAAAGATGTAATTATTCATATTTTGAAATGGAGCAATCTCTCAACCTGTCTTCATTGGAGAACCGTAGAACTGAGACGGACCTAATATGCATTTTCAAAATACTTGATGTAAGTAATGTCCCATCTCTGTTGCAATTAATTGCTTTTCACGTTCCTAACCTTGTCACCAGAAGTCAAAATCCACTATTTATCAAATCTTCTAAGAGGAACTTTTGTTTTTATGCCCCAATGTCCGGAATGTGTAGATTAGTCAATTCGTCGTAGAACCTGAAATTCTTTGGGATAGATCTTCCGGTTTGTAGTAGATCTCTTCGCCGCTAACACGCTGTGGGATGAAGATGGATTGGCATGGGTCAAAGTCTTATATGTTGATCGTGTTTTTAAATATATTGTATACCTTTTATTGCCCTTGTCTATTTTTGCCACGTAGTTTTATGTTCGTTTTGTTTAATAGGTGCGAAGGTTTTCACGGTCACTGTTATCAATATGTTTCTTTTTTTAAATTAAACTCAACATGGTTCCCAGTACTACATACTACAAAAATGAATAGAAATGTGCCTACTGTCGACTGCGACACGGTTCAAATTACTAGTACTTAAACACACACTTTTTGTCTACAAAACACTCAGCTTACCCTGAAGATGGTTCCTGCAATGGTAGCCGAAACGTCAGAACAAATCCAACACACACAGTATCACCCAAAAAAGAAACATATTGTTTAGTTTATAATACATATGTTTCTTCATATAACTGTTATAATTGTCTTATGCCGTATAAAAAATAATAATAAAGTTAAAATTATTAACTCAGTTTAATTTTAATCAACCTTAGTCATTTATGAAATCGTAGTCTTCGCTATTAATAGTGTCTTACATTTTATAAATCTACTAGGATTTTCCAATGACAGTTGCAGAAATGGGTCTTGTTAGTTCGTGGCTTTTACCTTTATGACTGTAATAATCGATCTCGCCTTACGTTGATACGAAAATGTCTCATTTTATCTTTGTATCAATATATAATCCATACAGGTTTGATCTCAGGCAAAGAATATTTAGACATACATGTAATTATTTCTGTATTTTTTATTCTTACGCTCGCTGGTCATTTCCTAATGATTATCCTTGTTATAATCCTTGTTAAGGCTTGCTTTACAGGATAATCTGAGTTCTTTGTTCTATTTTTTATCTTCGTTTCTTTTCTTCGCTACATTTATTACAAAAAAAAATATTATGATTAGACTACCATAACATAATATATTAAAGAAAAAAAAAATTTGTTTATGTTTCTTGCTATGCATTTGATTTTGTATTACGTATTTACTGGGTTTTTAAATATTTTTTTGCGTCTTTTACTATGTTTTTACTTTGTTTTTTTAAAACTATGTATTTTACTATGTTTTTCGCTATCTTAACTACCTTAATTTATTTATTCCGTGTACTGATTACGGTTTTTTATGTAATTTTTTTACTGTCTTAGAACGAGGTAAACAACCCTAGTCATAGCAACTTTGTATAAACGTGTAACTTTACGTATATAATATGATAGTAACATACTACAACAGAGATAAAGAACATTTAAGAGAAGGTAATATGGAAGTCTAGGCATCTACAGGGCTTATGACCTGTCAATGGCTGGTTTAAGTGGCCACTTTACACACTGTGTAACATTCACCATTCTGCCTATATTTGAACATCTATATTCCTTCAATTCTTTCATCTGTTGATGTTTGTGAAGTTAAAGAGCTGTGAAGTAAAGAATTGAATGAATATACATGTTCAAATATAGGCAGAATGGTGAATGTTACACAGTGCGTAAAGTGGCCACTTAAACCAGCCATTGACAGGTCATAAGCCCTGTAGATGCCTAGACTTCCATATTACCTTCTCTTAAATGTTTTTCATCTCTGTTGTAGTATGTTAATATAAACAGCTCCCCACGGAGTTGAATCCAGTCCTTGTCTACAAAAATTTGGACAAACTCAAAATATTGTTGATATGATAGTAAATAAAAAAATATAAAAAATAGATTTTCAAAGCTACGTATCATTTATTTTCCCAAAATTAATTACGGTTATTTATAAGAGGCCATTTTAATTAGTATTGTAAATGCTGTGAAGCAAATAGAAAACTTTATTCAAAATATAACACTTTTTAATGGGTTGAAATCAATCTTAACCTTTTTGTGGAGGCAAGAAAATTGAATAAAGCCTCCAATTAACTGAAATCGAATATTTCTCTTTGTTTTTTTGTATAACGAACAACAAAAAATATATTAAATTCTATTTCATCAAAAGTTTCAACTATAATATAGAGTAACACTCATCATCACCATAATTTCCCTATCCGTACCCGTCGGTGCATAGGACACTGCGTTGGTACTCAAATTGCAGCGTGTCGCGATAATTTTCTTTCAAAAAAGGTAACCCAACTAATCACCCGATTAGTCTTACACTTAAACTGTCTGTCCAGGAACAGTTTAATATTGCAGGGTAGAACGATCACTGACCCTTTATAGGGTAAGACTCTGGGAAACTTTGTAATTATTTTTTTAAAACTCATATTTTTTTATTTATTAAAAAAAATGTTAACGAAATAAGTATAAATTACAAATGTTTTGTACATAATATATAATTAGTAATAACGTGTCTACCTCTTTAATAGAGTTATTACTCGTGTTAAGAGAGAAAGTTCGCTTCACATTCATTTTTATTTGTATCTATTCTAAAAGATACACAATAGGGTAGGCCGAATTTTTTTTCTCATAATCTTGAATTGTAAGGGGTCTTAAAAGTTGCCTTTTGGATTATTTGGAATACAAAAATATTTTATACTACTTTTAGCCTTCAACTTTAGCTTGAAGTTTTCAAAAAAGTCATTTCGTATTTAAGTAAGAAAATCAGTCCAATTAAATTTTATAATGTGCATTGAATCTTAATCAATAAGCATCTAAGGGCGTGAGTTGCACTTTGTTTTGTAATAAATGGATAGCCTTGTTTTCGTCAATATTAGCCAGGCGCTCTACGGAATCAGTTCCGCGGAGTGTAAACTTTTTGCATTCCAATAGTTTTAAAACATTTTCGAATTTCTAATGTGGTTAAGTTATCTCTTTTCTAACTTCTTCTTAAAAATGTGTCCCACCGAAAAGTCTTTAGACTTAGTGGGTAACAAATTATAATATGTATTTTTTTAATTATAAAAATAAACGCTGCTCTGCACCACTGAAACTGAAAACCAGCCATTGACAGGTCATAAGCCCTGTAAATGCCTAGACTTCTATATTATCTTATCTTAAATGTTCTTTACCTCTGTTCAAATATGCTTTGTTTATGTTGTAATGTAATAATATTTCGTGTAAAAATATTTTTAATTCACTGGAAAATATTTTTGACACATTGACATACTTTTCGGATCTTTTCCGATAGTAAACTCATCATTCTTAAGTAAGTTGTAACTTTTAAATTGAGAATCACGATCACAAAAAAAACAGCATTTAAGTTTACTAGTATAGTGTGTTAGATAGCGGAGTCCTTTCGTAGCGGAGTCACGACTTAACCCCTTACTGTCTGTCTGTTCATAATTTTTTATTTATAATTTTAACTATGCAAGAAAACTAATTTATAAAAAAATACTGTTAACGGCATTTTTTACTGTAGAGAGACCTGGAAACGTTGCTGGTGGAATTGGGCAAGGTAATTTGTATGCAATTATTTTGCGCGACGTAACACAATAAAGTTGTTTAGAGAAATTATTATAAATTTAAAGACTTAGTTTTTAATATTACTAACATGTTTTCACGTCTTCTTAGTTTAGTGAAATTATTATAAAGCGTTACGACGTAAATGCCGATTCAATAAATAAAATCCCCTAAAAGGTCGTGCACGGCCATACGCGCCGCGCGTCATCCCGCTGTCGACGCTGAATAGCTACGCGCTGACGATCGGCATGAAACGAAAACCAGCATTGGACAAATTTATTCGAAACTTAAGTAATCAATCGGTATTTAAAAAAAATCATATTGTAAATTGTGTTTTGCCTTCTAATTACATGTTTTTAAAATTAATATTTAGGGTTTTAAACACTACCAAAGTAATTAGAATGCTTTCAGTGCAATGGATAAACATGTTTTTTTTATTATGATGCAACAATCAGAATAGGTTTTAAACACCGGGATACAACTGAATTGGTGTTTTTTTTGTAGATATTTCTTGATAACACACCATTGTTAATGATTTTTTATATAATTATCAACAAAAATTCCATGCTTTAGATTTACTTAATTTAATTTGGCAACGATATAATACTCACTTGATTTTATCTCCAAAAACATTGTTATTATAATTTTATTTTATTTCATCGAAATAAACGGCAATTAGTGCCTTTTACATATTAGTTACAAATACAATTAAATATTCATACATATAAGCATAATTATAAGTAATACAGAGCATTTAAAACAATATTATTAATAAACAAATTAAGACAGTCTAAAAAGACAAACTATATAAAATAATAAAATATTACCAGTTATAGAATTATCGATAGAAAAAGATAATTTGGTATAAGAAATACGAGTACTTTGACCCAGTAAAAATAAAAAACTTAGAAAATAGTTTTGAATAACATTAAACAACAAAATAAAAAAATATAAAATGATGTTAAAAAAAATGATGAAGATAAATATTTTGTACTTATAAATTAATTCAAGAAAAGAAACGAAAAAATAATAAATAAGTCATAAAATGGTAGAAAAGATGAAAATGTTGAAATCAAATTACCAGTTCTGAAAAGGCGTGCTTAAGCGAAAGCGATCGTTGTTGGTCAAATTAAATAAACTTAACAAAAGATTTTTTATTGACAATTTTATCAAAATCATTAAGTAGTTATGGAATTTGTACTGTTATGAGCTCTTTGTTTTTTTGGATGGCGATGATTTGGGCCTTTAATAAGTGTATTGAAAAATGGAAAACAACCAGTGTTAAAATGTGGTTCGAGCCTCGGATATTCTCAAACCTGCCTCATATTCAAATTGGGTAGTATTGCAGACTCAAGATTCCGTCTAAGTTAAATAACCTCGCTATATAAAATTTGATTATTTTTTTCTTTAGCTTTTCTTTAGCCTCTAGCTTTAACATTAAAATTCGTAAATTAATAATTATTTTTTAAATATGAATAATTTCATTTTTTTTCTAATACTTTCTAGAGCGTAATGGGTTAAGATAACAAACGGTAATATCTAGATGGCATAAAATTAAGTAGAAGCTTCGAATAAAATGCCATCTCAGTTATTTTTGCCTGGTTTTCTGCTAGAGTGAATGTGACACCAATAAGTGCATTTAAATTTGTTACCATCTTAATAAATTATACCCCTCTCTTAATAATGAAAGCAAACTTTCACCAAATCAGCGACATCGATTGTTGCTCTGTAACATAACTTTTCTGTCGAAATCAATAATTTTTAACTATTCGTCAATAACTTGTGAAAAAGCAGGTTACCGATAAAAATTCGTACTTCAAATATACAGATTTTCGTGACAAAAGATATTGAATAATCGAAGATAGCTTTGTTAGCTTCCGATTGTGATACTAAGGGAACCGATTACAATGGGAAGTTAAGAGAGTTGTCTTCAATTTTCTACTAAGTAAAATCTGATTTTCTGTACCAAAATATGGATATTTTTATGATTGTTATTTAAAACATTTTCAGTTACATGTTTCCCCGACAAAAACAGAAAATATTTTTTACAAATGTTTACTTTTTCTTTAAATAAAACTGCATTACAACAGAGATGAAGAGCATTTAATTAAAGGTAATATAGAAGTCTATGCATCTACAGGGCTTATGACAAGTCAATGGCTGATTTAAGTGGCCACTTTACACACTGTGTAACATTCACCATTCTGCCCATATTTGAACACCTATGTTCCTTTAATTCTTTCATCTGTTGATGTTTGTGAAGTTAAAGAGCTGAAACCTTTATTTATGCGGGTGAGGTTCATCTAATTGAATTATTTCACCTACATACTAGTCAACGCCTGAAAATGTTATTTTTTCAATTTCTATACTTCATCTCTGTTGTAAATATAAACAGCTCCCCAGGGAGTTGAATCCAGTCACTGTCTACAAAAATTTGGACAAACTCAAAATATTGTTGTTAAATAAAACCAGTTACTTTCAATGGTTTTTAAAGCAAAAATCGAGTTTTCTATATGAAAAATTAATTATTCATATTAGTTTATTTTTAAAACATTTCTCAATTACATGGTACAGACGAAGAAACTTAAATTTTTACACAGATATGCACATTTTCGTAGCCAAAAATAATTAAACGGTTCCACAAAAATAAATTAAACTGTTACTGTCATTTAAAAAAAACTAGTCAGGATATTGTTAATTCACAAACAAAACTGCTTATTAAAACTGTGTAACAAAACCGTGGCCTCTTTCCCTCTCGAGGATCACACTTTTTTGATTGGCTTAAGGAATCGTGGCCATAAGCAGTTTCTTATAATTATTTATTTATATATCAACGGTTCAAATAACCTTTTACAATAAAAAAGTTTGACAGAAATAATCACAGCATTGAACAGTTCACTATGTAATACATAATATGAAATATAACTACATAATTCAACTGAATAATGAAAACGAAGCAAATTAGTTAAAGTAACATGTTAAAAAAAAGAAACTGCAAAAAAGTAAAAAAGAAACATAACATATCTAAGATGACAAATAAAAGATAACAATTAATGTGAGAAAATCTTATGTTCTAAATATAAATATAACAAAGTAAAATTGAGAATAATATAACATAAACATAAAGTGGCCAGTATTTCGCTAGGTAATAATGAAAAAAAAATATTGCTACAATAACACTTTATAAATAATACGTTTTTCGGATCGATATGAAAGCTTAAATAATCTTAATAACACCTTTATTTTATCAGTTGGTTGGAAGAAGCTGGAATTTGGCAATAAATCCACAAATGTATAATTTATATATAAAGAAATAAACAAAAAATACGTATTAAAGAAAACAAAGTTAAATTTAATAATATATTTTTAAATAAACTCATTCCTTTTCTAAAAAATAACGAGTGAGATTACATTTTAATGCATCAACAGAGTTTGTATTGAAAATATCTTTCTTTTTTTTTTATTTCCATACCTATGTATTCTGGGGATATAGGCGAATGCATTTCGAAGTTGGTACGAGAATTGTTACAATAAAATAATTCTCTACTTCCAGTGCATCTACCGGGTATTCGAATTTAAATAAGTTCAAGTAAAGCGGGGCTGTCAATTATTGATTTCATTATTTTAAATAAGAATAACAATAATTATGTGAGTTATTAATATCCTGATTACTTTTTCGTTACAGAAACCGTTTAATTTATTGTTGAGAAACTGTTCCCCAGCTGGCTGTATCAGATTTTACCCTAGGTGCTATGATCTGTTTTTTGTAAGAGAGTCGCGTATTCAAAAAAATGTTGTTTAAACTGCAATATTTCATTGTTCACAGTCTGATCACGTTACGATGGTATTTCATAGTTTCTGGACTGGCACATGAAGCGTTAAACCGATAATCTTAATTGCATATAACGAAAATGATTAAGAATCGAGATACGCTGCGGTTGGGGTTATTAATGCACGATTAAATTCAGAAAGCGAATAGTGATGACTGCATTGAAAGGTCATATTATTCCCTTTAAAATACATTCGCCTCTAATGACACTGTGTCAAGTTATAATCAATGTTGTTTTCATGTCAACAGAAGCATAAGATATATTTATAAATAATACCTTTGTCATGCATAACATCTCTTCGCGTTTATTTCCTTGATTCTTCTTTAACATACACGAGCCGTCTTCATTTTGCATTCAGTAAGAAGTATAGTCGGGGTTCACATTCAAGGTGCACGTAAAAAAATCGGTAATTTGAGTTTAGATAAGAATTATCCGGTCAATCTTCACGAATCTATAATAATATAACGAACTAATGTTCAGGATGTTTTTGAAATAAAAAAAGATGTGTTAGGAAAATTATAAATGCCGATTACCTAGCAACATTAAAGCCATTATATTAAATTCATTAACTGAGACGGGTATTTATATAATGGAACTTTGTTTTATTGTTAAATCAAGCCCTGAATATTTCAGTAAACAGGGAATCAGCCACTATCATAACACCGGGAATAAAAGTGAATTAAAAATTCCATTGGCGAAACAAACATTTATACAAAGAGGACCCGTATGCATGGCAGTAAAAAAATATAACAATCTTCCCAAAAAAAATGTATAAAAAAATTGCAGGAGTATTAAAAGGGTTTCTAATAAATAAATGTTTCTTTACTATAAATGAATATTTTGAAGATTCAATCGAATAAATTAAATTTGTATTAAATGTAACTAATGTAAGCAATAGACACCATAATATTGTATCGTGTTTTCTAAACTTTTTCATTTATTTGGTTTTTTATTTTGTTTAATTAATTTTTATTTTATTTTAGTTAGACTGTAAGAAATTGCTAGTGGCAATAAGTCCGCCATTTAACGGTGTGTGTGTATACCTTTGTTATTATTTTTGTATGTATGACATTGTACATTATGGTTAATAAAGATTTATAATTATTATTATTGTACTTAATATTATGAATGCGAAAGTGTGTTTGTTTGCTTTTTTGTGTGTTCATCGCGTCTCAACGGAGCGACCGATCGACTTGATTTTTTCTTAGATATAACCAGAGAGATGGGAAGAAAAATAGGCTACTTACTATTCATCCCGAAAATAAATGTGTATAATTACAATGAGCAACATTATTTGAAAACGAGTTAGAGGTAAGGTGGGATATCAAAAATAATCTATTTGATATCATTTATTTAATTTCTATTATTGAGTCGATTTATCGATGGTTAGTTTTGTAGGATTTTGGTTTTGTGAACAGAATAACGAAGCTACGTCATCATAGACTAACAGATCCTCGTATTTTTTTGGAAGACCAAGCGACTTTCAATCCCGATAAAACACATCCTTCCGTCGGGAATTTTTTTGTTGAAAAACATATATTTTTATGGATAAACGACACAACTAACTAATTACATAAATAATTTATCCCTAATACCACATGACCGAAGTCGCGGGCATGAGCTAGTATATTATATTCTTGAATATCAAGGCGCTAATTTTTATCGAATAGCGTCAAAACACATTTTCGCATTCCTTCCGCGAGCCCTGAACGTAGTTCCCGTCTTTTCCTTACATGAACTGACTCGTAAACTGTTAAACAGGGGACTCTAAATATTTTATTTTGAGGGTCGCGTAGGTCGTTTGAAATGTCAATGAAATTATAATGACATTCACCCGCGTACTTGAACCCTTTGCTCCCTGACGGTACAAATTGGTCCAGGTGAAAATAACTAATACATCTTTTATATGATAATGCATTTTATGTAACTATTCCCTGTCGGCACATTTTTTGTCATTTTGAGTAGTTTCGGCCATTTTTAAGTAATTTGTTCCATAAATAGATTCCCGAGTATCAGTTTTGCGTAAAGCTGTCACCTATTTGGCTGTGTAAAATAACTACTCCTTTACAAATATCAATATTCAAATCATGATAGCAAGTAAGTTTTTTTTTTACTTAAAATATTTTTTTTTCGTTTTCCAATGTAAATTAAATCGCCATTCTTTAATTTAATTATATGCCAGATTTATTTTATTTAGAAACCTCATCTTTGTGATTTTTTAACAATGTATCTGTATTATAAGTTGTGTGAAATGCAGGTTTTATGTTTGTTTCATGGTCGGTAAAAAATATAAAAAAACAACTAGTTATAATCAAAGTTGTTTATTTTAATTTTAATTACAACGAATAACCACAAAGTTCACGCTTCAAATATAAATTTTAAAAAGCATTTTATTTATTTAATATTTAAGTCAGTCAATCTACCTATACCGGTACCTCCTTTTACACGGTTTTGAAATACAAAAATTAAATAAACATTTTTAAAAATATTACATTGACAATGCATTATAGTAATGTATATATATATATACATATATATATATAGCCACTATGGTCAAAAGAATTACGAAACTTATTTATGTATTCATTAGACTAAGAAATATTTTATCTCTAAAACTTATAAAAACAGTCTATTATGCTTTAATACAGTCAATTCTGCAGTATGGAATTATAGGCTGGGGAGGAGCTTATAGGACAAACTTAAAATCACTCTCTATTATTCAAAAAAAGATTGCAAAAATAATTCTTAAAAAGCCCAGAACTTACCCATCAAAACTAGTATTCGAAGAACTTAATATACCAACAACTGAAGAAATTTTTAATAAAGCCTCTATCTTACAAACTTTTAAAGAAAAAACAATTGAAGTGCAAAATTCAAGTAACTCTAGATTTTACAAATAATTTAATTTTGCACAGATGTAAAACAACAGCAGCGTTAAACCATTATACGTACATAGGTAAAAAAAACTTTAATAAACTTCCGGAAAACTTAAAATCCATAAAAAATTATCAAACTTTTAAAACTAAAATTAAAAAACATTTAAGACTCACCCCTTCCTAGACTCCATACCAAAGAATGTTTATTTTTTATTTTTAATTTACCTTGTTTATTTTTAATTTTAATTTACTTTGTTTTAATTTACGTTTATAAAAAAAAAAAAATGTGAAACGAACTCCCTCTCTAAACACAAGTATCTACTTTATTAGAGAGGTAGAAACGTTATATATAAGATGTTCTGTATATTTACCTATTTTGTATTTCAAAAATGTATTTTGTAAAAAAAATAAATATATACTTTGTATTCGTGTTTGAAATTCCCTACATATGCGCAAGTGAAATGAGCGAGTGAATAATCTTTTTTACGATTTTTTTAAGTATTTTGTTGACATGGTACCTATATTTTTTTATGAAATCAAGGCACAATAGATAAATAGTAAACAATTTCATTTTTTCAATTCCCAAATCCCAGTTAAGTATTCTTTTCTTACACAATGCTGCATGGAACGTATCCGCTTTATAAAAATGGGAGTGAAGGGTCATTTTACTCGCGAGCCGTAGATTGGAGATCGCTGATATAAAGTATGTGAACCAGATCCTTCATAATGCACTCGAGCCATGAATGCATCAACGATGTGCAATGTGTTTTCTCGGTGCATGTTCACGACGGTGAATCTCTGATGTCAAACGTCTTATTTATGAAGTATTGAGTTTTAGTTAGTGGTCCGAAGCGGATTCGAATTATGAGATGTGTTCGGTAAACATTGAGTTCATAAACATCACAATCTAAAATTATGGGGGTTTATATATAAATAAATACATAAACATAAAATACGATGGAACACGTGTCTAGTGAATAAATGTTTAATGTATTAATGTGAGGATGAAGGTTCCTATTTATAAGTTGTTTAATCATAATTCAAAGATATTAATATAAATTATTTTTTTGTAAAATTTATATTTACAGCAAAAACTTTGTTGTTATTCGTTTTTTATTATTTTTAAAAAACAGTAATAAAGTAAATTAAGACTGCTCAATGTTAGATTACGAATACCTGAAAAATGTAGATCTCTTTTTTTTAAAAACGCGTTTTTTATAAGACATAATAATTTAATCCTAAAATTATATTTTTAAAATCAATAGCAAAAAAAACGGTAATATGGTCGCGAAGGGGTAAGGTATATCTGTCACTTTTTCTAAAACACAATTTTTTTGTTGTTGTTTGTTTTTGAACCACAACAGACCAGGAGGTCCAATTAAAGTGGTGAATTACAGCACAGAACACCCAGGCTTGAGAAATATCACATAATTTTTTTATGTTCTCACCGTGAATCGAACCCGGGACCTTCCGTTTGTGAGTCAAGCGTCTTGACCACTGCATCTTTCGCACAACTAAAGACATACACTGGAACCTCGTTTCACGAGGTTTTTTAACACAGTCCAAAAATAAAATAAAAATAAAAAGGTTTTATTTCGTTATATTTTATTTTTTAAAATATTACTTAAAAAATAACAAAAGAAGTTAGGTTTCCTTGTATGAACATCGATTCGTAATATTAAAACAAAAAAGAAATTGTTTACTATTTATTGTACTATAATTTTATTCAAAAACATAACGTGACTACACAATACTATATTACTTACTATTGCGCATTGTTAATTTAAAATTCAAACATTTTTATTTAATTTTTATATCGCGTTATTTCGGAACCGCGGAAAAAGGTGTCCGATTTACAGTTATTTTTATAATTCTATTTTTTAAACCGATTCAGTTTTTTTCGGTGTGCGTCAAATATTTACTTTATCAATTTTATTCGCGTTTATATCATTCGGGCGTGCGTAATAACCGTGTATTTATTTAGAACATCGTACATATTTATTTCGTCGCCAAATCAATAGACGCAAAATATTAATCTGCTATTAGATCACCACTTTTAAGCCCCGGTTATCCCATCCTACGGAAGATTAATGTATCCAATATAATTTTATATCACTCTAATTTCCCAAATGGAAGAAAACTCTTGAAAATTAGTTTTCCCGTCTTGAGATAATCCAAAGATTTCCTGGCGCCATGTATTTTGGCGTTAGTGCTGAAAACAGATGCCTGTTTTTTCTTCTATGATGTATGCCTGAAAGATTATTAAATTATGCGTAGATTTGAGTATTTAAAAGCTTCGACGCCATGATAATCTCATGATATACGCGTTCATTAGCGAAGTGTAAATGTAAAATGACCGGACCCCATTTTCAATCCCCACGCCAAGGCAATCCAATCCATCTATCTCTGCGGCTTTTTATTAATTATATTAGAATTTTAATCGTGTCACTGTTAGGGACATGAATGGTGAAGCGTGCTTAATCATTTAATATTTTAGTCAAATTTAGCATTTGTAGCAAAACAATATTAACGAATGTGTATCAAATTAGCATATAAACAGTATCACGCGATGGTCATACATAAATGAAAAAAGAAAAACAGAACATCAAACTATGACTATCATCATCATCATTCCCGTTGTTTTGTGTATCGCTATTTTATTTTTTTTTCAATTGTGAGAATTTTGTTAAAATAATAAGTACTATGGGACAATTTATTTTTTTATTAAATTAATAAAATTATTACTAGAGCATAGATATATATCGAACCAAATATTGAAAACACCGATATTGACTTTTCTACTACCGGGATATAGAGATATTAGATGAGATTTGTTTTATTTTGTCTATTTTTTAAGTTTCAAACTTCAAACATGATCCTCTGTCACGCCATACGCCATTCCGTTTATTCAACCAATCAGAAATTGGAATGATGATTTCGTTCAACCACACTCCGTCTCTAGCGTCAGTAGCGACAGTAGCTTCCTTGTCGTTTTAGTTAGTTAACCAACACACTGAATATTTTCTTTTTTAGGTTTTATTTAATGCTTACGGACTTGCTTAAAATTTCTAGTTTTATGAAATGTATGTACTGTTAGGTCAAATATGTTTTTGTCGCGTTTAAAATACATTTCCCTCGCTTTACTTAAATTGAAGTTGAAGACCTCAAAAATAAAATAAATTAAAATATTTTTTATTAATTTACTTTGAAACACTTTTATTTCTAGGATTTCCATTTTTTTTATTCCATCCATTAAGATTTTAAAGTATTTTCTAAACATTTGGCAAAAAATATAAAATAATTCAAATTACCTGGTGTCCCATTGACATATTAATACATAGACACACACCCTGTAGAGTAAAATATTTTGAAAATATGTGACACGAAAACTTAGCCATAAGTTATTAAGTTTGTTTATTTATACCAGGGCTGCATTCAACGATCGTGCATATGCTACTAAAAATTAAGGTATACTAACTTTTGTAATACAAAAAAGTTTTTTGTATTTTGATGTTAACAATCAACATTTGTTTTTGGTGAATCTCAATCAGACTATTTCCTTAAATTCCTTTCAATTTTGACCCATTTATTTCTTTCCACTACATTTTTTGGGACGCAAAAATAATATTTACTCATATTTATTATATTTTAAAAACGTATTTCTATCAGTGCAGCCGTGTAAGTTTTTATTAATAATAATTTTATTTGAATACTAATTGTTTTTAGCTTTGTTAATCACTTATAAACAAAGTTAAGCAAAATTTCTTATTGATCGCTACGATGGCCAAATAACAAGCAGACGTCTTTATAAAATGAGGAAGTTCATAAAATGGTTTAAAAATATATTTATTTGTTAATAGACTATCACACTAATCCAAAAAAAATCCGCGCTCCTCTCACCTCTCCCCTGCAGAAGTAAGCAACCATTTCTTTTTTTAAATATATATATACTTACTGTTAACTAATTTTCATTATTTGTTTTTAAGATTAATTTGTTAATAACAATTTTTTTATACGTATATATGTGTATATATGTGTGTATATATATATTTAGAATTCTTAACAAGTTATTTACAATTTGTTTTTTAATTTTAACATTGTTCTTATATTCATATTTTTAATCTTTTTTTTTATGCAAAGTTTCGCTTTTTATTTTGCATTGCAGTTTGCAATTTTATTGTTTCTACATGTATATAAAATCTTTTTTTATTTCTTTTAATGTGTTTTGTATTTATAAAATTATTACTTTCTTTGTTTGTAGTTACCTGTATTTTTTTTATTTTTTTATACTTATAAGTATATGAAAATGTATTTTTTTTTGTTTGAATTCTTTACAAGTTACTTACAATTACTTTTATTATATCCATTTAAAATTATTTTTTTCTTTTTTACTATGTAAAGTTTCACTTTTTATTTTGCATGGCAGTATGCTTCTTATTGTTTCTAAATGTATACAAAAAAGCATTGTTTATCTTTTAAATTTTTACGCACTATGTTTGTACTTAACTGTATATTTTTTGTAAATGCCCCTTGGGCGTATTGTAAAATTAAATAAATAAATAAATAAAATAAAATAAAAATAAATATATATATTTCTTAAATTTCTTGTTTCTAAATATTTTTTTTAAATATGCTCATATGTCTTCTTGCCCATACTGATCATTGTGGTTTCATATGTGACAGGGTTTAAAGAACATCCTGTATACTATTTTTTAAATTTTATATTTTAATACAACAACTGCTGTTTTTCCTAAATAAATAAAAATAAAACACTCTACGATTAGTACCAATACAGTGCCCTACGCACCGTTTGGTGCGGAAAGGGGAATAATAATAACTATTAAATTATTTAGTATGTAGTTGGTAGTTTTTATTACAAGGGGTACTTATAATGAAGCGTCCCCGGAATCATCAATAAATATTAAAATTCCACGGTCCCAAATGACCCATAAAAGTATAAGACTGTCCTTACGCTCCGTTATGAAGCTTTTAATTTACCTTGGAATTATGCATGTGTGTGAAAACTACTAGTTTTACTGATACTTATGTCATTTTTATTCCCATATCCTATATTATCTTGTAGGATATGGGTTGTTAACTTTTTTTATTTTTATTATGTGTACGTAAACCATAAGTACTGTACGTAGGTATTAAAATTTATTGATCTCTAAAACTCCCAAGCATCTATTACTTCTATATAAAATCGTAGATTATACGTGTTAAGATCTTGAATTCGTTATTTTGTTTATTTGTTGTTGTTTTTATAATAAATTTTCTTTTGAAATGTGATTTATCAAATCAGTCGATAAGCTCTGTAAATTATGTAATTTTTGTAAAAGATCTCAATTTTTAGTTAGGTACACACTCACACACACACACACACGCACACACACACACACACACACACACACACACACACACACACACACACACACACACACACACACACACACACACACACACACACACACACACGCACACAAACCATCACGCCGTTTCTCCGTAAGGGTAGGCAGAGAGGATAGAATGCCACATCACTATCTTTGCATACAGATCTCGCTTCTTCTACATTCATATATCTTCTCATGCACGCGCGCCGATTATTCCGACTTTTGACATGTCCATCTTCAAGTATTTTTTGGATTTAGTCATGCCATGCCTTTCTCGGTCTACCTCTATCTCTGCATCCATCAACATTCGCATTGTGAATATTCTTAGCCGTTCTTTTGCTGTCTATTCGTTCTACATGTCCAAACCAGCGCAGAGCTCCTTCCTTGATTTTGTCGATAATGCTTGTCTCAGCCTTACATAAGGTACGGATCTCAACATTTGTGCATCTATCGTACATAGTTTTACCGCACATTCGCCTGAGAGATCGCATTTCGACAGCATTCAGCCTACTTTCATCCCTGTTTTTCCAAGTCCATACTTCGCTCCCATACATTTATTTAGTTATTTTTTTATTTAACTTTTTGTACATAATGTTATTTGTACATTGGCGGGCTTATTGCCAAATGGCAATTTCTTCCAACCAACCAATAAAATAAAAGTTTTATTTTCATAATTCAAGTTACAGAACAAATTCAATAGAAAAAAAAGATTAAAAAGCTAAAAATATATAAAAATAGAAATAAACGCATTTGTTTATAAATTACCTCAAATCAAAACTATTACTCAGTGGGAAAAAGGAAAAAAGAGGAAAGAGGAAAAAGGAAAGGAGGAGAGATTAAGGTAGAGAAAGGAGATGTTTCTTCAGACGTGATGGACAGACATGGACACTATATGAGTTTAGAGAATACATCAGGGTCGGGACCAGGTACACTGATGGTTATAATCTTTCAGATGGTAGTAGTTCGCTGAAGATGTTAGGATTTATCCTGCATACTGCTCGTAATACACGAGTACTGAGAATTCTTTTATTTTATTTTTCTTAATAGAAAGAAATATTTGCGTTCTTATGATTTACCCAAATATTTCATTTTTAGGGCAATTTTCAACGAGTTGTAAATGACTTTATATTAGAAAGTGGAAATAAAGTTGGAGTAGAGTGGGATTCGAACCACGGACCATTGGTCCGTGAGTCCGAGACACTAGCCACAGGACCACAACCCGATTCGAACCTTTATGACTCGTTGTTGCGAGGTAGACTCGAGAGTGGCTCGATGATTTGGGGACCGTGTGAGTTGAAGTACTCTCTTATGGTGGAGAGGGTTCAGAAGAATTTTCTCCGGTTTCTCTACATAAGGGAGTGCGGATATTATCCATGGCTTTATCCCACTGAGTTCCTCCAGGGTAGGCTCGGTTACATCAGTTTGAAGACCAGAAGGAATGTGTATTTAACTACGCATTTCTTTCGATTGTTGCGTGGTATTATTGACAACCCTGAAATTATGCGGAGCATTAGCTTTTTTATTCCGGATAATTACCTTAGACATCGTCAGCATAGAGTGTTTTACATTCCAATATAGAGGACCAACATGCTAATGGTTATACCCGTTGGAAGGGCTATCTCTATGTTAAACAATATTACTTTGGACACTGACATTTTTCACGTCTTTGAGGGAGTTTTTCGTTACAAGATTCTATTACTTTTTTAACATATAATTCTTTGGATATTTTGTACACCTATGTGTCATTTTTAAATACGAGTATACTAATTTTACATTTTTATTTTCATTATTTCTCTATGTATAAATTAAGATATTCCATTTTGCAATGTACAAATATGTGAATAAATGAATTTGAAATAATATGCCACAGTGGTTATTCAATGTTTATTATGAGGGTAAGCTGAAAAGTAATGCACAGTAATGTAGAACACGATCAAAAGCAAATAGCAAGATCGGGCAAATATTACGTTAAAGTACAATTCTTAAGCTTAAAAATCATATATTTAGTTTTCAACATAGTCACCGTTAAGCCCAACACATTTCTCCCAACGTGTAACAAGTTTTTTCTTTCCGTCACTGAAAAATTCTTCCGATTTTTCTCGAATCCAAGGTTTGATAGCTGCCTCCACCCGAGGTGTGATGAGATCTCGCAAGATCGGGAAGTAAGGACAGTGTTGCTCGCAGCATTCCAATCAACGCTCTTTGTTCTCTTCTGTGAGGGCGCATAAAATCGTCGACGAGTTTTCGATGTTTATCGTCTGTGGCAGTGATCGGACGTCCGCTGCGTGTTTCATCATTAATATGGCTCTCCAGGCTCACAACCACAAAATTTTACTACCTATCTTTTTACAGTAGCCGTATCAATAGCACCGTCACTAGAAACAGTCTTTTAACAACGATGAATCTCGGTAGGAGTCACTTTTTTAGCAGTTTAAAATTCAATAACAGCACGCTGTTTAACTAGTGTCGACACAGTACTAGAACAAGTCTCCATACGTCTGCTTCTCAAATTACATTGGATGAACGCAACGCCTTCAAACTGCATTCGTATATAGGGGGAATGTTACTTCCACATGCCACCTGGCGCGCTTCTGAAGATCATTTCGTTAGCGTTCCACAAGCATGAGTTGTTGCATTAGTTTTCAGCCTACCCTTTTATAAACTACATTTCATCTTTAATTAGTAAAATCAGAGGATATTCTGTTAATGAAGCCAAGAATTTTAAAGATTTATTTACTGTATTATCTATATGCTCGTTGTATGTCAGTTTATAGTCCAAAACAACTCTTATAATATGACATCATCATGATATGATATCAGATATTTTTTCAACAAAGATAAAACTTAATATATTACAACAAAGATGCAGTACATTTTAGAGAAGGAAATGTGGAAGTCTAGGCATTTACAGGGCTTACGATCGATCATTGGCTAGCTTAATTGGCCATTTTACACACTGTGTAACATTCACCATTCTGCCCATGAATGTTCGAATCCATATTTCTTCAATTATTCCATCTGTTGATTTCTGTGAACTTCTTAAACTAAAACCCGTGTAGTTGTAAAGATATTCGTCTAATTAAATTATTTCACAATTTTTCAATTTTTATGCTTCTTAGACCAGTTGATTTGATTACAATATTTTGAGTTTGTCTAAATGTTTCCAGACAAAATTCTGAGTTTCACCTCCCGAAATAAAGCTGTTTAGAATATGGGTGTCTCGGCATTTACAGAGCTTACGATCGGTTATGGGCTAGGTTAAGTCTTTAATTTACACATTAACATTTACCATTCTGCCTATAGGTAATTGAATTCAGTATTCACGTATGGCATTTTTCGATTCTCTATATTCTTGGTTTGGATATTATTTTTCGCATGCGTATGCCCACTATAGAGAATTCCATATGGTAAATCTTAAACTTAAAGTTTTAATTATCGATGTATTTCATTAATGTAGAAAGGTACTAGGTACCAATTTCCAATTTCTATGTAAAATTTCTAATTAAATATTTTTAATATTGAATTTCTTCCTTACCTTCAAATGAATTCACGTATTCCCAAATTACACAGTGAAATGTCTGATACTAAAACAACGTTTAATTTATTATTATCAAACTTAAAATCGACAGGAAATTCACTCAAGTCAGAGCGCCGAGAGTTCGCTTAAATATTTAATGTTCACAATAAACTTTATTGGCCTCAACTGGATTCCACATAAAACCACTCGAGGGGTTTAGTTGTTTGCACATTTTTCTGTTCCAACAGCAAACTGCGGGGTTTTCATTAATTTGACTGCGGTAAAACCAATCAACCATTTTCAAACAGACAAATGCACTTCGACTCAGTTACAACGAGCACTTAAAGACCGCCATAACCGTCGCTTACTATACCAGGGCCGCGTTTACAAACGCTATCTTCATCAGTGTATACTGAAACGGTATAAACTAATATCGATATTTAAGTACGAAAGTGTGTATACCTGTATGAAAATTCAAAGTATCTTCGCCGGTTACCGGTAATTGAACATGTTTAGAAAAAAACATGTAAACATATTATGTTTTTCATGCAGAAAATTTAATTTTACTTTGTTGATAAAATTGAAGATAAATTTTAATTTCCCGTTAAAATACGGAACCTTGGGGCGATAAAAATCGTAAGATACGGAAGCCATACCTTGGCTTTGGCGGTAGAGTTTGAGATGTATTTCTTCGAGATCGACCCCTGTATCTTCGAATTTTCACCCATTTTCCACGGTACACATATCCTCTCTTCATATTATATTGTAGATTTTTAGTCAATTTTGGTTTCTATAAAAAAGGTATATATATATATATACCTATGTTCCATTTTATAATAAAATTTTAAGATATCATATTTATATAACTACTTTTTTTTTCTTAAACTAAACATTTTAGGTTGGTAGAGAGAATTCGCGAAGGAAATATGCTCACCCTTATACAAGGTGTTCATTAAACCTTGTCACATCCGAAACCACGAATATCAGTATGCGCAAGAAGACATATTGGCACATTCAAATATTTTTTTAGAACAAATAATTTTTTTTTTTAAATATATCAAAAAAGCAAATGGTTGCTTACTTCTGCAGGAGAGAAACGAGGAAGGGATGGGGGGAGTCTGATACGTCGACTTTTTTCTTTGAAAAAAAAATTCTTTGTTTTAAAATATTTCTTTGTTCTAAATAAAAAAAAATTATATGCTAATATGTCTTCTCGCCCATACTGATCATCGTGGTTTCGGATGTGACAGGGTTTAAAGAACACCTGTATGCGCATTAAATGTAAATGTATATAAAGTGTTTAATAAATAATTACGCACCGTAAGTGACAAAAATAATGATGTAATAACTTATATTTCCATATAAGTTATTAATTTAAAAAATACTTGGTACACTTCCACTTATTTATTTTGACCAATTAGCGCTTTCACCCTCTAATGGGCATCTTCAGACTGGTGAATATTATACAGTGTAAGGATAATTTATATAAAACTAAATATTATCTTAAGTGTAGGTACATTTAAAAATAAGTTGAAAAAGATACAATACGCAATATTGCAATGGAACAGAGTGAGACAAATTATTGAAACATGTGTTGGCGGCGGTGTACTTTAAGAAAATATTATATTATTTGAAATATATTTATTGTTTTATTACAATGTACAGGGTCTAACTAAGGGGGCTAATAAGAGTGAGTTTTTAAAAGACAAAAATAATGTTCAGACGAGCACTTTTTGCTTCGATTGCAATTTTTTTTATTTTTTTTATTAAGGTGGCTAATTTATATTATAGAAGTATTTCAATAATTCCGAATTTTTGTAAGTAAATTTTACTTTGACATTAAGAGCAGAAGAAAGTTTGACAATCAACAGCAGTATCTGTATAATCTAGCGGTTAAGATTTGAAAATTCAAGGTAGTTACAGCGCATGCATCCGTCCCTAATAACGTACATACATAAAAATAATAATAAAAAACATATACGTACGTCATTTTATAGAATATTAAGGAGTTTTGGGAAAAACTCGATTAGGGACAAGTATAAATTAAAACAATTTGTACACATGGAGAACAAAAATGATGATATTATATCTTTATACAAAATAACAACTTATATAATATACCATATTATTTATGTTTAAGGAACATGTATTCTTGGCACATATATCATATATATACTTTATATTTGTATAATAATGATTTTTAATTTCTTACATTTGATTAGCTAGGCATTTATAATTAAGTAGTTCTAGTTTTTCTTTTTTATGTTATTGTTTTATTAGTATAGGACTACTTATGCTCTAAAGATAGAAAATCTCCATCTTATAACAGGCTGGGCCATGTTAGATGGAGACTATCATAAACAGAGAACACTTCGTTTTCATTTTACATTAATTGGTTTTATATAGATTCCCTGTTATTAAATATGTATATATTTTTTTTTCAATAAATTCATAAATAAATAAATAATATGTTCTTTTTAGTTCATATGCCAGCTCCACCTATTCGCGATGTTTTCATTTATACCCTTTTCCACAAAAATTTATACAAATCATTTCTTATTTTGCATTTTTTTATTTGATCTGCGAACTAGTAGATATGATCATAAAATATCATTTTTTTTTTATGAGATTTAAATATTTTAGTTAAATGTAATCGAAAAAATAATTATATATTTTTTAAATTCAAAATGAAAATGTTTTTAAATACACAAGAACTGATACTCCCAAAATAAAAAAAAATAATATTCTTCAAGCAAACTCAATATACCCAATTTTATTAACCAAGCCTTGGGCCATTTCAATTTAAAACTAATGCACACTTTGTTTCTAAAAGATATTTTTCAGTGTACAATAATTGAATTAGTTTAACCATGGCTAACCTTATTGTGATACAACGAGTGACTTGACTATAAATAGTACTTTCTTAGAATTCTTTGGCTTTACTTCTCCATGATAATAATTTAAATGCTCTCCAGTTTTTTTTTTTTTAAATTTTTTCGTTCGATAACATAATACGTTAATTTATTAAATACAAAAACACAATTTATAATGACACAACTAGAAACGACGCATGCCTGTGAACTTGCCCCGACTCGCTGAATAATCTCTGTTGAGTCGGGCCCCTTGTAATGCATTCGTCAACATAAATGTACAATTACGAAGTGTGTAGTAATCTGTAAAAATATTTTTTTATTATGAGGTCTTTATTCAATAAAATACACATGTTATTACAATATAAATACTTTATAAAAAAAAAACGAAACACAAACAAAAATTGTGCCGATGAACTATTAAATAATAGTTTGTCAGCGGGTGCTCCGACATTAGTTTTGATTATTGAAAAAGTATATGATATTGTACATATATAAAATAATGAACATATATTTATTTTGTTTTTGACGCTGTGAAAATAAAATCTGTCGGCCTCGTGGTGTAATAGTCAGCGCGTTTGCCTACCATTCAAGGGGTCTCGGGTTCGATTCCCGACATGGTTGAGATGAAATATTCCTTTAAAAGACCCTTGGACCTACCACCGGGAAATGCCTATCAGTGTTATACTCTTGTATGTACGAGTAGTAATTTACGCTAGATAAATTTTTCGTCAATATTTTTGTTGCGTTCTTTGTTTTTAGTGCCCCAAATGTAAATAAGACTCGATATTATTTTTTTATACGCCTCCACTCGTTTGCGAGTAATTTTAGCTCTTAGAAACAAGAATAAGAAATTTAAAGAATATACGCTTCAGTGAACGACAAAAAAAAACCCATACCCACGAAAAAATTATATTATACTGTGAGGTAGTTAAAATCAGTATGAGAGTTATGTGACAATAAAATATTACCGTCTAAATTAAACGAAAACATAACATGAAATTTTGGGCCAAACTAAAGAGGGACATTCAATTAGACTTAATATTTAAATTTGGCAAGTAATATTTAACAAATTCAAATATTTTTATTATTTGTCCTGAAGAATTTAGTCAGAAGTAAATAAGTATCCAAATCATTCTGGCCGAGTAAAAATTTTACGTTAAGAGGGAACGTTTTATATTCTTCGATATTATATTCCCTTATACACCGCAAGACAAATAAATTTACGAGTTCTCAAAAAAAACTAAAATTGACATATAATGAATTATTCTTGATATTTAATTAGTTTTTTTTATATTGTTTGACATATGTGATGACTACTCGTTATTTCAAGGTTAAAATAAAAAATCTTACTCATGAATTGTACTTAGAAATTGCCATTATATATCAGGTATCAGATTACCCGAACCTTAGAGACCCATAACGGTTCATTTATGGTCGAGTGTTTGTGATGGAATAATAAAAGACATGTTATTTTTTAATTCATATTTAAGAAGTAGGTTCTTATCGCTTTATTTTAAATTAAAGTATTTTACATTTAAACATATTTATAACATTTAAAAATATTTAGTACTTAGTGAATTCACCTTTATTTTTTATAACATGTAAAATTCTATTATTTAGAGAAGCGTAAAGCGAATCTAAAATTTCTGATGTTATTTCTTCTTCCCAAACTTGAATTAAGTTTTTTTTTAATTCCTCAATGTTTTTTGATTTTTTTTTCCCGACTTTTTTTTTCATAATCGCCCATAAATTTTCTATCGGGTTCAAATCAGGGCTATTCCCGGGCCACGTCAACGATTTTAAGCCAATTTTCTCCTTGAATTCATTGATCTATAAAAAAACAATAAATTATTTATCATGTGGTCACAAAATGCATTTAAAAATATATATATTTGTACTCACAGTGCGGGCTCTATGGCACGGCGCAGAATCGTCCTGAAAAATTGGGTCCGCGGTATACTGCGTAATGTCCTCGATTGTTGGAATAATATGTTTTTTTAACACTTTTTTGTACTGAATGGCATTCATCGTACCCTGTACAAAATTTAGAGGTCCTAAACCGTATGCTGTCATGCACCCCCAAATCATCACGTAGGGTGAATGTTTAACGGTTCGAGTGACGCACGACGGATGATATCTTTCCCCACGTTTTCGTCGAACTATCTTTCTGCCGTCTGGACCAAAAAGGTTGAATTTTGATTCATCAGAGAAAACAACATTTTGCCAATCCTCCAAGGTCCAATTCTGGTGCTCTTTCGCCCAATCCAGTCTAGCCTTCTTCATTTTGTCCGTGAGTAATGGTTTCTTTGCGGGACTCCGTGCTTGGAAACCATGCTCCAACAGCCGCCTGGACACTGTTTTTACTGAAAATGTTGATGTGCTGGTAGACTGCACCTCTGCGTGTATTTCAGGTGCCGTTAAAAATCGATCGCGCATAACAATTTTTTTTATTAAGCGATCATCTCGGGCAGATGTCACGCGCCCCCGTCCGCTTCCTTTTTTCCGTTCTATGGATCCAGTTTCTTGGATTTTTTTAAATAAAAACCTCACTGCACCTTCTGAATACCCAACTCGACGAGATATTTCACAATTAGATATGTTTTCTTGCGACAATGTGATTATTTTGGATTTTATCGCAATCGACATTTGCTTTGCACTTTCCATGATTGTTGTGTTATGTTCACTCAAACGCGGGTAAAACAAGACTGTTGAGACATTTTAAAATGTAAATATTGTAGAAAGGTGACACATAGTGTCCTTAATTTATTAAACAAAAGAAAGAGGTATCGATAAAGGATTTCTTAGAAAAAGGGTTCAGTAAAGTCAAGGGGCGCGGTAGCAGGTAAACTCGTAATTTTTTTTTGTCTTGCGGTGTATAATATTACCTTCTCAAAAATGTTTTCCCTCTGTTGCAATAAACATATCTTTATATATATAATTCCCCTGTACGTGTGATGTCACTGAACTCCTCCTAAACGGTTTAACCGATTAACGTGCGGTTTTCAGAGAAATATAGATCTTTGCACTGTGCGTGTTCGTAGATATTAAAATCTTCAATCCTAAATGTAAAAAAGAAGTAAGGAGCATAAAATGTTTTATTCATCGATCTACCAGAGTTGCGTTCGAGGAGAATGCATTTACAAAAAAAATGGAAAGTATTAATAATATTAAATTAAATACATTTAAAAAAATCGTATTCCTACATAAGTACACCCCTCTGTTGGTGAAAAGACCGGAGTTTGACGTTTGCAAAAAGAATGCCATACTTGAAAAAATATTTATTATATGTTTTGGAATTCAACCATAAACAAGTACCTAGGTACCTTCTTAAATGAAATATTTGAATATTAATAATTTTTAGTATTGGAATTCAATCACAAACAAGAACCTACTTATAAATGAAAAGTCTTTTTCCAAGCTAATATCAGGCAAGCCAACGTTCGAGCACGACAACGTCTGTCGGGTCCGCTAGTATATTATATTTTAAAAACTTTTCGGTACCGGTAAGGGCAGGTATGTAGGTTATAAAAGCGTAAATAAGACATTGTTTTAAATTATATATTACAACCAGAATTACCTTTTTTTTTAAAAAAAAATAATAGAATTCCATAAAAAAAATGTTTTAGCTAAAATATTTTTTTAAAGTATTACCGAAAGCATAATTTTACCTAGAAATAAATAAAAATGTCACAAAAATGTATGTGATTTAAAATGCTTGAATTTCTTTCCAAAAACAATAACAAAAAAATATAATTTTGCTGCGGCCACTTTTATGTTCAATTTATTATCTTTAAATTATTATAATTTTAGTTCGATACTTAGTCTTCATTGAGATCCCAGATACCTAAGTTTTGTCTAAATTTGAAATGGCGTAATCTGCCGGCCTAAAAGTAGTAATATTTTAGTTACATAAAACTTTTAAGTATATTTTTAAACTAAAAATACGTTTAAAAATGATTGTTTTTATCTAATATATGTTTTTTATTATTGCGCGATTAAAAAAAAACATTAGTTTTAAAATGGCAAAATCGTATGATTTCCTTATTATGCGTGCGTTTTACCGGACTACAGCCTTAAGGCAATTTAAACTTATTGCAACAGAGAGGGAAAACATTTTTGAGAATGGAATATGGAAGTCTAGGCATTTACAGGGATTTTAACTTGTCATTGGCTGGTTTAAGTGGCCACTTTACACACCGTGTAACATCCACCATTCTGCCCATTGAACATCCACGTTTCCTCATCTCATCCATCTGTTGACTTTTGTTAATTAAAGGAGTGCAATTTATGTATATCTACCCGGATAGTTTGATTAAAAAATACATGATAAATAAGAACAAATTGTAGGTAGGTAGAAAATAATCGTTTTTATTTTTTTAAATATATTTCTCTTAATTGTAGAGGCTTCGGCTTCAAACAATCCATCATGCCGTTTTCCCGTAAGGGTAGGGAGAGAGGATGGAACGCCATATCACTCTGTCTTTGCACACAGACCTCACTTTCTCTACATTCATACATCTTCTCATGCACGCACGCCGATTATTCCAACTCTTGACATGTCCATATTCATTGAATAATAAATCAAATAAGGTAGAGGGGTATTTACGTATTATTTATGCCGTAGTTTTTTGCATAGCCTTGCCCATGCGGCAATAATAAGTCAGCTTAGGCATTGTTCCTCCGACTTCGTATTTAAATACCAGCCTCGCATTTACGATTTCAAAAGCATGACACTAACAATTAGCATGAATTCAAGTAAAAACTCTCATTTACATAATAATATTATCTTACTGATTCATCTTCTCCAGCAGTCGTTCTTCGTCTTCGTGCATCACTGTGCAAACTGGGATAAATAAATAAACAACTTCAATGATAATACATCCCATCCTTGACATTTTCATTGGATACAATATACTTTTGTGCAGTATGAACTCTTTCACGTACAGGTTGTTTCGTAAATATTTCGAATATTGTGGGGACCAGAGAGTGAGAGACGAGGATGTGTTGTTGTCTATGGCCACAGTGCCCAATGGACCTATATAAGGGCGCGTAACACGTCACTCGCCCTTCTATGTCGTCACCAGTATTTAAATTCACTCCAAAATATTATTTGTGTAATCTTTGTATTTTCGTGTGTAATAAGCCAAAAATTGTAAGTAACTTAAATTATTTTATTTATTTATTCCTTGAGGTTAATATGCTTTACATGAACTAACAAATAGCTACTATCAAGTAGAGTATAATAATAATACCTTTACAATATCAATCATTCCAATAATAAATAGATAGAAAAAAAAACTATATTTATCGATTTTTAAAATTTCATTGAGTCTTTATTCAATAAAATATACACATTATCACAATATTAATACATTATAAAGAATACCAAGTATTCAAATAAATTTTGTCCCGATAAACTATTTAATAATAGTTTTTTATCGGGTGCTTAGACATTAGTTTTAATTAATAATCAAATAAGAAGAGTACAGACATAATACTGTATACGTATAAAATAATAAACATTACAGACAAAATAGTTTAAATATAATTTTTTTTTTAAGTAAGAAAATAGAGTAAAATAAAACTAAAGAATAGCAATTTACTCGAATATATTTTAAATATAAGGAAAAATTAATCACATATAAAAATAGTGTGTGCTCATAAATGTAATCAAAACAAGATGAAAAATAAAACAAAGTAAATCGAATATTACAATTCATATCTACTGAAAAAATATAAAAAATAAGAAAATTAAAAGTACCTATTAAAATTAAGACCTAAAAAATGTAAATAAAATAAGAAAGAAATAAAAGAAAAGGTTAACGTAAGAAAATAACAAAAATGTATTCAATGAGAGATAAAAAGAAATGTTTTACATAAATAATAAATCAATATAGGAACGTTCTGTCTACTAACGTAATATAACTAATATATCGTTTTGTTTCTAATAAGATATTTTTTTATTAAATTTTCTATTAATTTATTATTAAATACGCGCATAAACTATTACTATTAGTTTGACACGATCTAGTTTTTTTAAAAATTTTATATTAAATAATAAAACAAAACAAAAATAATAATGAACATACAAAAATGAAACAATTAAGTTTTTTTTAGTCTTTATTCAAGAAAATACACGTCTTATTACAATATTGTTTGACATTATAACACAAAAAAAAATTGAACATCTTTTGCGTCAGTAAAATATCTAACAATATATTTTTTTTGTTTGAAGCACCAACTTTGTAATTAAAATAAATCTATGAAAAAAGAACTGGTTTAAAACTTAGTTGTTTTATATTTATTTTACTATTTAATAAAAGTGTGTCATCGGGTGCTCAGACATAAGTGTTAATTAAAATTTAAATAAGAGGGTACAGACATAATATTGTATACATCAGGCGCATTCCGCTTATACATTCAATGGATGCGGCTGAATATTTGAAAATAAAAATATGTTTTATTAAAAATTATGAATATGAAAAAAAAAATTACAAATACTGCTAAAATTATCGCATTCCTACCTACGTATGCCTATTTTCTAAATCAACGTAGTGAATATAAAGGTAACTTGGCCCTTAAAGTATATATTTGATACGCTGGAATCTGGATACTACCCGTCAATTTGAGTCCAGTCCTATTACAAATTATGGAATATCTGCGCACGCGCATTAAGGTTTATAACATGTCATATTCTCGTAACATCCAACTCGTGCAATGCAAAGAAAACACGACTCTAATAACATATCATAAAGATTTAACTAGTGTGTTATTGAAATTTGGCCAAAATTTAAGAACATCTCGAGTTTTAGGTAAATATAGATAACTTATATAGCATCGTTTTCATAATAATATATACGTAGTATATAATAATACGTCATGCGCACTTTATGAAAGTGATTCTATGCTACGTTGATTTTAATAAGATATTTACCTATATTAACCATCGTGACTACTAAAAGTAAGGACATTACATACAAAATAATAAACATAAGTATATCATATTTATTTTAGGAATGTACATTACTAAATTCTACTATTAAGGAAGCTTGTGTAGTTTCGAAACCGGTCGGTTATAATATTAATAATGAATATTTTATTATGAATATTTTATTTTTCTCACACCTGGAATACAAGGGCTCCATAAAACCTTTTCAAGATCAAATATAAAAGAATGTCGATAGATAGATACAGATGATATTCTGTTAGGTTGTGTTTAAGACTATCACCTTACTATTTAGTACACATCCTGTATAAACTATCTTTTATTCATTTGATTGCTATAATTATATTATTATTTGATAATTCATACAAAGACAATCGTGGCCTTACCCCGACCGCCTCGGGGAGGATTGCAGTACTAATCGAGCTTTATATTATGTATTTTTCTGTATATGTTGTGAAAGGTTAACAGTCAACACAGTAATTAATGAATTATTTCTGTAATTAGATAGTTGGAAAAAAATCTGTACGATTTATGATAATGTTGCATGTAGTACTTGTAATGAAAAAAACAAGTTGTTTTAATTCAACGTCAAATAAATCCAAACAACTTTTTTTAATTACTTTACGTAAGTACGTACAGTGCGTTCGAATGGTTAATTACTCCATGTAAATGTGTTAGTGCCTATCGGTGAATACAATTCAGGTCAGTTCAGTTCAATTCAGTGACGAAAATCGGCATTTATTATAGTAAAAATACAACATGTGTTCGCAAAACAGTGAAAAGGGTACAATTAAGTCAAATTAAGTGTAATACAATTACGTAAAAATTTTTTTTTTAGTAAAATAACACTAACGGCAAATCTGCCATTTACAAAAATTTATAATAATAACATATTTGGCTTAGTTAAAAAAAAAAAAAAACATAATTTTCCTTTCACCCAAGATTTATAAAAAAATTAACCTAAAAGTTATACAACATATTCAGTAGAAAGTTTTAACAATTTAAGAATAAATGAAAAAACAAATTAAATAATAAAATATTTTAAAGTAATATTACAAGAAAATCGTAAGTGCTATATTAATAGCTAGGCAAAAAATGAACAAAAAATTGTGTTTATTATAAAATGCATAAATAAATTAATATTATTACCATTTACCATCTTTAAAAAAGTTCAAAAGGTTATAATTATTACTAATAATAAGCAAACATATTAGAATTAAATAAATGAGACCTACTTTGTTTTTTACCATTATTTTTATTTTTTCTACCGACCGCTTTCAAAGCTATACAAGCTTTTTTTATCAAGGTTTACTTAACAAATACCTTAATAAAGAAGCTTGTGTAGCTTTGAAACCAGTCGGTAAAGAAATAAAAAAATAGTGTTTAAAAACAAAGGTGCTTTAAATATTAAAATTATCACACATTAGACGCTGTCTTTCCTCGCTAGGTGTATAAACCTGTTCTGAGGCAGGGAACATCAACTTATTTCTGTATAATACTGCATAATTAGTCTTAGTAATGTCTAGAGATGATTTAAATATGAAAATTTAATAAAAAAAATCTTACAAAAATGATTGATCTAAAAAAAATTGGTCGAGGTATTGTGGTGTATTTTTATAACTTCCTTCCATATCCTCCTTTTCCCACCTACTAATAAGTCTCTAAATTAGAGGCTTAGCGGGTTATTCCTCCTTTTAAAAAAATAAACATAAAAATTTCGTCGGTGTTAGTAGGCATACTGTAATGACTTATATATAAACTTTTGCGCATTCATAAATTAAGAGCTATTAAATATTTTAATGGACTGTACGCATAGACGGGGTGGGGTCTTAGGGCGCGCTGTGTGATTTGACGATGCCCGGTTTAATTTCGATAAAAATGAGCGCTTCCTATTTATTTATTATGGATAACTCATATAGCGCCATTTTCGTAATAAAATACCTCAAGGGCGCTTTACATGGTGATTCTATTGTTAAGTTAATTTAATTGAAGCTTTGAAATTTGTAATTTAATTAAAATAATTTATTTCGTTGTCACGTGCTACGGATTTATTCAAATGATTTAGAGAACAAGTAGGTTTTAAGTTTTTTCCGAAACATCACTTCACTTTCACAGCCTCGCACCTCTGCTGGGAGAGCATTCCATGCCATAGGGCCTGCGATATCCAGGAATATCATTTATATTCGTGAATATCGAACAACTGAGTTTTATTCAATCGGATAGTTTCACAACACACCACCGCAATCCTTTTGTGCGCCTTCAACGTAGATACTAAAATATATTTTTAGGCGCAAAAATGAAACTTTTTTTATATTAATTGCTCATTTTTATTACTAATCTGTTGATAAATGATTTTCAATCTTATCAGTTCTTTTTATCGAAGGTACTGAAACTTATTTTTGGAAATATTAATCCGGTTTTAACGAGTAGGGGTTTCCTTGCTTACCTTTTTATAGGTACATCCTTAGTTTAGCGCTATTTACTTCTCAAAACGTTTCATTATTATTTTTTAATATCCCCCGTAAACAGCATTAAAAATACACGCAAGAGATAGATAGAGATAATGAAATTTTGATGACTCCCTGGGGGGTAAAATACAGTATTTGATTGCAAATATTTGTAAATAATCAAATGATTAGTAATTGAATGAATTAATAATCGATAAAATCATTCAGTTTCGGTATTCCATAAATAGCAGGAGATGGGCGTTTCGGTAATTGTAGAATTCGGAATATGTACATGCGCTATATAGCTGCAAGGCGTGTTGGGATATTTATTGAACTCCGCCCCTAAGGTGACTTTCACAAAAATTGCGCTACATAAATTTTCCTCAATAATAATAATACTATCAAAAGTTTTTTACAAATATAAATAAAAATATTAATAAATCGCGCCCAGCGCCAGCAATGAGCCAAGGAACTGGCGGATTACTCCAGCTTATTTCTTCATACAAATAAGTGTACTATATTTTGAACATCTTAAACCCAGTGGTGGGATTTTTGTCCTAGAGTAATCTTGCAGATTACACAAATTCTCTAAAGATTCTCGATTTGGAAAACAGTGTTTCAAACATTTTTTCTTAAGGACTATTTTCCTTTGAGATGATACTTTTGACATGACTCGCAACACATGTGGCGCTCGACGCGGTCGTTTTTGGCATTAAACATTTCTAGAACAAATCAGCCAGTTGACATTGAATCGCAATGAGAATACCTTATACTGACTTAGTTCACTGTGCTATTTTTATTAACTTTTATATAAGTTATGTGTTAAATTAATAGAAAATATAGCTACACAATAATATATATATCACGACGTTACGTCGTTAGAGTTGATTTCATAGATGAGAGTTGTTGTATCACACAGAACCACAGAAAAAATAGCAATTTATAGTATATATATATCACTTACATTATATTGTGTTGGTACAAATAAATGATATTTTTTTATAGCTTACCTGTAAATAAAATCACCATTCGCTACTGCTATGTTCATATACCACCGATTTTCTCACATTGAACGCTTTGAATTGATTTTCAGGCAATATGCCTGCCCTTATGCATATGTAAACTGTTTATCTATATAATGTGTTTAAATAAATAAAAGACTGCTTATTTTTTTTGGAGTCATCACAAATAATTTCTGGTTATTGGTGATTCCCTATTGCTTAAGGAATGTGTTAATAATATGTGGGTTGAGTTTGTGAGAATGCGAATCCAAATTAATCATAAGACAATAGTGATTATTCATATTTCCAAGTCATAATTACTCGAATATAGGTGTGCCAATGACCGGTATAAAGTATAAAGCTGGATTCACACGGGGATAATACAATAGACTGACAATATTGTCTTGTCTCATCTCTGTGAACAGCCTTGACCGCGCAGGACAGGACAATGGGACCAGACAACAATTCGACCGTTGTGTGAATGCGGAACGCTGCGAAAATGATTTCAATGAGTTCGCTACAGATATTAATTATTTTATACCAAGACGTGTTGGAATTGTTAGAAAACAAATTAAATAATAAAAAGAAAAAACTAAGGATTTCCATACCATTTGTAATTGCCTCCGCTGCATTTTCTCTGCTTCGTTTGATTCTATAAATTGGGCAATAGATGCGCTATCAGGAGTCGTGATCGCCATTTTGCCTTGTTTAGCCCAAAAGTACTATTTGGTGAATTACAAATTTTACAGGAGATTACTGTTTAATGCTTATTTTTTTTTGTTTTTTTATTTTCCAAATTACAAACAAATATTCTACTTAAACACTAAGGATAAATCAAGCAATCGAAGGAGTGCGGTACAGCGGAATACTTGAGACGATCTATCGGTTCCTATATAGGCAATGCCTGTTCCAAGGAACCGATATGTTGCGACAAAAAAAATAAAAATATAGGGTCGTATTTGCAAAAGTGTACACGGATATAATAAGTATGAATGAAATGTATAAAATAAAATACGTATTTAAAAAATAAAATAAATTTGTACATAATATATAATTATGAATATAACATTTACGTACAAATTAAGTTATAGTTGATTCTTTGCTTCTCATGTCTAACAACCATTTGCCATATTTTACCCTACCCCTTTATTTTATTTTACCCCTACTATTTTTATTTTGTTGTACTTTCGTTTTTCTAGATGTAAGGCACTAAGTTATATAGCTTTGGTCTCTTAAAAATAAAAGATCTTTGAAACACCGCTACACGCGCTCTAGGCATCATTAAGTCATTCCTCACAGAACTAGGTGTTTCGTGTGCATGGTGTATCCTGTCTAGGGTATCCCAGTGTTTATAGGTTTCAATCAAAATTTTTCTTATATAAGATTGCCTTACATCAAGAACTCGTAGAGTTTTAAACAACTCTTCACTCGGGGACCTATATGGCCTTTTTAGAATAACTCTCAAAACAGATTTTTGAGCTTTTACTAGTGGGTCTAATATAGTCCTAGCAGCTCCTCCCCAACCGACACATCCGTAGGCCAAAACAGAATTACAGTCCATAATATACACTTCGTTTTCGCTTTACCGATCTGTTTTCTCTATTTTAAAAAAAATACAGTAGAATATTATTTGAGAAGCAGAAATGACTTCTTGGCTTAGTAAACATGTGAGGCTATTGAATGTGTATTTACAAAAGCAAATAAATTGCAAAACGATTTTTTTTGCTTCAGTTTCAGTTTTATTCAATTTATTTTCTTCCTAACTTAATAAGCCACTGGGTTATTTAATTATTTTGTATAGTAGTTACATCGGGTTGGGTGAATAAAATATATTTAACCTTATAAGTTCTAGGAGCCATAAAGCTAAAAGATCTCTGTCCGAAAGAAGTTCTCGTCCGCGGTATTGTGTGTTTCTGTGACGTCACATTACAAGTTGATATATCGTGTGCTGTTAACACGTGGTCAATTTTATTATTATGATGATGAATTACATTACATTCCTAATAATTGCTCTGAAGGAAAGTGATATTTTTTTTTATTTATAACTCTAAGAACAGGCTTTTGACACTTGACGAGATGGTCAAAACAAGAAAATGATGCACCTCCCCATCCTAAGATACCGTACGACAATACGCTTAGTACGAGCGCAAAGTACACAGTTTTTATCAATGAGATAGATATTAATTTATATTTTAATATACGAGCGACACGCACGCTCTGAGCAAGCGGTAATTGTCCTGCTGTCTTGTCCGTGCGTGTTTACACGAGGGCAATGCATCCGCGCGTAGTGGTGGGGGTGATCCATTGTCCTGCGGAGATAGCCTGCATATCTATCTCTAGGACATGGTCTTAGTCCAATTTCCTGTCCTCCAAATTTCGGTTGACCCTAGGAAATTAGATCCGATACTGGGACAGGACTATATTGTCTTATCCTCGTGTGAACCCTACTTAAACGTTTTATTTTGCCCTTACAATTCGTGACGCCACATCTGTAAAATGTTTTTCAAAAACGGTCGCTCAAGCACTTAATCATTGTATTGACATCCATTAACATTTATATTGATTGATAGTATTTCCATAACGCTTTAACCGTTTTATCCATCCTACTTTATAAGCACGCACGAGAATGTTTGCGGAATTTAAGCATTTTTATCCACCTACACCCGTTTACGCCAATGACACTTAAGCGTTAAGGCTTTATTTTTATGAAGTGTTATAACAAAAGAACTGCGTGTAGAATAAGTTGATACGTATACTAATTTAAGGACTTTAAGAAAATCGTCATCTTCTTCTCGTGCCGCTACAGAATGCATCCCTGTCTATGCTGCCCGGAACAGATTCTCAACTCGTCTCATCCAGCTCCATTTTCTGATGTTGCGCAGCCAGGACATCTGCTTTTGGCCAACTCCTCGTCGTCCCTCTATCTTGCTCTGGAGTATCAGTTAGAGGAGGTGATATTGTTCTCCACCTAGTACATAATCTAGATATTCGCCGTTTTTTACCTTGACATTCGATAGATGTTCTCTACTGGCTCTCTGATGTACATCTAGATTATTGACATATTCATCCATGGTGTACATATAAGATCGTTAGTGATTGAAATATATTGGTTTTAGTACCGTGTCCTCCAAACCAAAAAAAATTTAATTGATAAATTTAAATGACGTAGTCCTAAAATCCATTGAAAGGTTGTTTCTTAATACAAGACTATAAATTACAACTCAAAATAGTATACTCTAAAATTATCGTTAAATATAACTAATTAGAGGAAAGAAGAAACCTGCATGTCTTCTTCCTTGCCCCTTCCCAGTTCATCTAGGGCCGGCCCTTCTGGTTCGCAGTCTTCACGTATTTCTGTCTTGTGTCATCGCACTGGTCAGTTGCTCTTTACTCAGGCCCCTCTCAAGATTAGTCCACCAAGAACTTGGAGACGACCTCGGCCTCTCGCTTGTGTTGGGATATCTGGCGCAAATCGGACCACGTGACCATCATTCCGTCTTATCATGTCTGTACCATCGAATTCTAGTCTCTTTTAGTTTCTTCGGAATTGGTGTGACCCCAAAACTACCACAAACATATTTTTTTTTTGTTTTGTCAATCCTGGTAACATCTGCGGACCATCCGAGTATCTTCATTACTGCGGTATGTATTTTCTCTGTCCAGCATTCTGATCCGTAAAGCATAACTGGACAAATGACCGTCTTGTATATTGTGCCTTTGGTTCTTATTGTCATATTTTTGTCGCACGAGGCTTTCTCTTCATTTTATCCAAAAAGTAGCCGGACTGCATTTGCTTAATTATAATTCAAAGGATTTTTTTTAGACTTACGATATTTATTTACCAGGGGTGATATTTCAAACGCTCTCGCGCCAGTAGAAAACACTTTTATCTCGCACATTTTGTGTGTAAATACACGAAATAAAAGTGTTTTCCATGGGCGCGAGAGCGGTTCAGAATAGCAACGCTGGGCTAGTAAATATGAACTTTTCAAATCTTTCGACATTATCAACTCTTTTTTAGGCATGTAACGCCTTCGTTCGCAAGTTTGTTCGTATTCTACATAACTGTCTCTTCTTATTCTTTTCGTATTGTATTCGCACTTATTTTGGCTACATAAGAATGAGATTGCTTAAGAGCAGCTTTAAGTCACGACGAAGAAAACCGAATACAGACTTGTAATTCCTTTCGTGGCTTCATACGCGTATGTTGGTACATTATTCAAGTACGAGAGTCTATTCACGACTGGAAGACTTGGGACGTTATTTGATCGGCTTCTTTCTTATTTTAAACGTCACGTCTTGTTTGACTGTTAGTTCAAATGTTGAATTCAACTATGAATCTTAACTAGGTAATAACGTTTGAACCTAATGACCGAGTATGGTATTTTGATCTGTTAAGGATTGGATATTGTCATTCTTCCTTATGAACATATTAGCGTTTGTTGATTCCACGTATGTTAGCAAAAAACTTGAATTAATTTCAGTTTGAAAAATCTATTTCCAGTAAAGTATTTTTTATCAATTTATCCCGACTATGATAATCCAATAATACCCGACAGGAACCTTTCATACAATTTGACAAACAAGACATTGTGAAAAGAGAAATTAAAGCAGTAAAGTTTTATTCAATTATAACCGGGGTTTGTTTAGTTGAAATTTTCAAAACTAACTTGGTTATTGACATTAAATGTCTGTTATTTGTTGTATTGGATGTTAACATAAGTTGAGTCCGTTTTTTCCAATTCAAGAGGACACAACGATAAAAATGACAACAAATTGGTAAATAATTCATAGCATCTTCACCTTCCATTCCATACTTGACATTCCATTTTGAAGGCTTGTAATCAAATAAAAAAATACAAAATAAAGAAAAATATTTAGCTGATTTATATACCGCCATTTTTGTGAAAAATCACCTCAAGCGCATTTTACAATTGTATACTTAAACTTACATTCTAACTAAGCTAAAGTCTTTATATTTTCTGATTTAAAATTGTGGGTATGATAATCTAAAAAAGTGAGATTTTAGTTGGGATCTGAACTGACAGGGACTGTCGATGATTCGCAAGTTTCAAGGCAATTGGTTCCAGGCAGAGGGGCCGGCAACGGCAAAAGCACGATCTCCGAATCTAGTGTTTAGGGAGTGCCGGAATACTACGTTTTCCTCTGCCTGAATCAAATGCTGACCTAAAAGTAGATTTTCTTTGACATATATTTTCCCCAATACTTAGGTCCGATAGGTATTTTGGAGCCATTTCATGAAGGGATTTAAATACTGTCCAGCAAAGCTTGTATTTTATTATCTCTGGACTTTTTAACGAGTGCAAATCTCGAAGATGTTGTGAGATGTGAAAATATTTTTTTACTCCCCTAAAAAGCCTTGCTGCTGCATTGAAAACAGATTAAAGTCTATCAGTTTGGTATTTTGGGAGATTTGCGTAAATTCCATTACAGTAAACGTAAAAGCAAACACAAAATCTTGTCAAACAGATAATTTTATTTCGATCGACCTTCACTCTTACATTTTTTAAGCGCCCTTGGTAATGTCGCTTTATATGTTATCCATAATAATAATTATAATTATGACCAATATTCCCGTTCCAAAGAGATTCTTAATCTCTGTTGAAATATCTATACGTTTTGATAAACTCTCCAGAGAGTAACTCCAACGCTACTATTATTTAAGTAGTTATGGCTCTCATAAAGATTTAATGAAACTTATGTCAAACATTTCCATCATCATAAATCTGTCGTTTATGTTGTTTGACCCTAATCCAACCGCCTGACAAGTTTTGACCCCAGGAGTGGGATTCTGAACGTAAAAGCGCGCGTAGAAATACTAACTTATTGTATTTACGTACTAAATACACTCTAAAGCTAGGGTTTCCTAGGACAGCGGTGCCCGTATTTTAACGGCCGTAGTGAACGGTGATGCGGTGGATAACCGTCGTAACGGTGACTAGAGTGTGGTTTCCTAGAAAAACGGTGTTATCAACACCATTTAACACCGTTTCACTAGGAAACCACTCTCTAGTCGACGTTACGACGGCTGTCTACCGCATCACCGTTCACTACGGCCGTTAAAATACGGGCACCGCTGTCCTAGGAAACCCTAGCTTAACAGAGCGATCTCTTCGCGCGCAATACGGAAATATCACATACTTGAATACCAATAAAAATATATGAAATGGATTTATAATAATTAATTGTATTTTTGAAATCTGAAAAAAATGGAGAAATGTTTTCATACATAAATGTAAAAAAATAATTTTAAAAAAATACTTTGCTAGAAAAACGCAATATGTTTGACTTTGGCAGTTGTGACGTCAAGATTCGTGACATTGTCCTAAACAAATTTGAATGGGCAGGAACAAATAAACATGAATCGTGACGTATTAGGGGCGTGGCCAATGGAATGACCGTTGCGCGGGAATTCAAAATTATAAATTTAAAAATATTTATTATGCGACAAATAATTAGCAAAAAAAATTTTTTTTTCTTAGACCTTTATTACTTTAAAAATGTAAAAAAACGTGATATTTCTCTATTCCGTTCAGAATACTAGCGCAGGATGACTATAGCTGTATAATGTGATGGCAGATTAATAAGCCTTTCAATTGCTTCTCCTTTTGGCCAGGCCTCGAAGAACAATCGTATTTCAATACATTGTCAATTAGCGGACCCGTAAATTTTGCACTAAAATCAAAATAAGGAAACAATAGATGTGGTCACCGCTCTGTGCCTCGATCATGATGGGAAGATAAAGACGTCATACCTTCACCTTGACGGTATAGTTGAAGATAAATTCCCTCTAGCGATTATAAAGATATACTACCGACCCCCCCCTCTTTAAGTTTTGGGTAAGTACATCGATATAAAACAAAGGGAAGCGTAAGTCACGGTACACATATCTACGCTCTAAAGTGACAGCTTCAGTATGACATCATAGTTGAAGATAAAAGTCTCCCGACCGACTACAAAGGTATAGTACCGATACCCCCACCATCAAGTTTTGATGTAAGTACATCGGTTTATACCGACAGGTCTAGAACCGCTCGGTACGTTTACCTACGCATCAAAAATTTTGTTCCACCGTGCAATTATTCCTTTAATTATGATTTATTAAAACTTTTGATCGTTTTGAGGTTGGCACTTTTTTCTTAAAAGCCTATTAAAAATTTGAGAGAGAAATAAGTAAGTTTTGAAATCGAATTAAATTCCGACATAACTGTCGCTTTAATAAAACGAACGCCTAGGTGAGAAAATAATGTCGCTAGGTTCTGTCCTATTAACATATAAGAGTATCTAAGCGTAAGGAAGTTGCCATTGTAAAAAATTAATTTAGTTATTATATTTGTTAAGCGTACCGTCTGGTGATTTCCAAAAGTCATACAAATTTCATGTTCAAGCGAGCATTTTTTGCTTGAATTGGGATTTATTGGAGTTAACAATCGCTTTGAAGTGAGCGCTTTTTATTATAGAAGCCTATTTAAAATATAAATGAGAACTATTTTTAATGTTAATGACGCAAGGAACACGGACTAATTGTTTGCGGACATTCTATTGGCTCGTTTCAATCATATGATGTCGATATGACAAGTTAGTAGAACATACCGAGGTAAGATACAGATAGTACAGAAGTTAAGCATACCGTCGATATATACAGATGAAGATAGCGTTCATAATCGAGGCACAGAGCAATGAGGCGCCTTAGCTGTAGAAACAACATTTCGCTCTGTTGCATAGAACAAAAGCGTTGCTAGTAATTATTTATTTATACATATTATCATATTACATACATTTCTTTGTATGCTTTGCCCAGATAACAAGGGTGAGTTGAATCACAACACTCTGTCATTGGTTGATTTCAGAGAATTTGTGACTTCGTTTTAAGTAGTTCATTTTATGGAAATCATTTTTTAAAAATATATTTTCTAAAAACGCCGCCGTACAATTAAATGTTGTAATTTTTACCGCGCGTAAATAAACATTTTTTTAAATCCAATTTCCCGTTGCACTAAACTTCTTTATTTAAGTTTTGTCTAATACAGATAATAGAAAATGTTGTGCCTGTGATTTCGGGCTCCAATTTTAGTAACAATATTTTTTTCTTGCATCTGAAATCTGACATTTATCAATTCACAAATTACATAAAGATTGTCAAAACAGTCCCAAGGTTTTCTGTCTCGTGTACCTAAGTAAGATCGAAACTTACACCGTGCATTTACATCGTAAACTTAACGAACGCTGTCCTTAAATGGAAACCATTTTGTAACGCCAAACTGGAATAACACAAACTGAGACTCAAGGAGAATAAATAACAAAAATAATGTAATTACTGAGAATTCCAATGCCGCGACCTATTTACAAAAATGATAAATCAATCCAAATTTATATGAGAAATTGATCTCGATGCCGATGTCTTGATGAAAGTTATAATTAAACGTTGGAACCAGATGGCAGCCATATATTGGTAAATCGTGTTGAAAAATGAGTTATATATTAATATATATACAGTTATAAATAGTGATAGATACATCAATCCTTATACCACTATCATTCGCCTGAGTTCGATAGGGATCATGTTAGGATCTGTGTTAGGATTTTGCCAGTAGTGTCTTGATAATTTGATTTTCCACTGTGATTTGTTATAAATACGTATTGTTTTTCTTCTGTTGATTGAGTGCATGTTGTATAGGGCAAATTATTCTCATGTTTCCTATATGTATTTGGGTTTCGTGTCGTTTGATTGATTTGTTTGTATTACTACGTTCTTCTTCCTTTCCGATGCGGGATCTGGAGCGTGCGGCCGCGGTCTCAATTTGGAACTAACACTGTATTCCTCCACTGTAATACTGGGAAATTAGAAAAAGGTGATTGTGCTGACCATGTGTATTTGATTGATCACAAACTGACAATACTGCAGTGAGGGGTACAATGAAAGTTTTTAAAGTTTATTTGTTTCGTTATTTTCGCGGTTTGATTGTAAAGAAATATTAAATTTTCGCTTAATTAGTTTAAAAAAAAAATTGATATTGATATGCGAAACTGAAGAAAGACTCAAGTCTTTATGAACAGTTTCGGGAAAGGGGTGGATGCTTTCATTGTATTAATATTTTTTTTAATTGAAAGGGTACCCAATGTAAAACGAAACAATATAGACCACAATGGACACCAACTAATTGAAACAATAGGCATCATTCCTTGATACCCACACGCGTGTGTATCTACCATATTCCAGGAATTAGTAAGCAGCCTGTTAAATAGCCACATGTACGGCAGTAACTACCTACAATCTATTAAAGCTACCCTTCGAATATCTTTCTGTATTCATTTATTTTACAGAAACAAACAGTCGAACAAACAATAAAAAAGATGCGGTTTAAAGACAGACCAGCGAAGTTTCTAAATAAAAATCATACACATTAAATTCTGGTACAACAAAAGAGTGTGTTTATGTGTATTTGTATGAGAGTAAGATAGTGTAGAGGTGTGTTTGTGTGTATTTGGTTTCATTACTTTGTTAATAATAGTGTTAAAGCTGTTCTTTATTTATTTAGTTTTTAATTGTTTTATTTTTAGCATGAACACCTGACAAATTCTATTCTGATCAGTGTTTCTTTTTTGTAAATTTATTGATACATTTTTTAAAAAATAAACTCAATATGAAGTGGCAGTGGGCAGGACATATTGCAAGACAAGACCCCGCAATTTTTTTTAATCTTTTATATCTCGGAATTTTCAAATCCCTACCCCTTCCCTACCCAACCCATTTCCTAGTTCGCATCCGGTGCTCATGGTTTCATTGGTCAAATGCGTTTATAATCTCAATTTATTTATTGTTTTGAAATAAAAAAAATGCCATTTTACAGACAATTCTCAGATCATGATAAATGTTCCTCTGACGTTTCGCGAACCGTGTGTACCATAGTTTTACTATGGTTCGTTAAAAGTTCGTTTTATCTCCCGCCAATCTGACGATATCGGTCACGACAAAACCCGGTCCCCGGTAAAAATTACAAATAAAACTAAATACGCACTTTTATTAGTATAATTTTCGTTTTTCCTTATTATACTTTACGAACGATTTTAATCCAGTAGATAGCCTCGAACGAAAGAAGTTTTTTCGATTTAACTTCCTTAATTATCAATATTGCCTGTAAAATAATCATACTTTGTCGATAAAAAATTAATATACGGAGAAACTCCAGAAAAAGCAGGCATATTTTCACCAACTTCTAAAGAAATACGAAAACTTATCTCATTATAAGTAGAAGGATGACCGGAATCGTAATTTTTTAAGTGTCAGGAGGGTTGCAAAACTTGTGGAAAGTAGAACAGAAATAGGCAAGAACTTATTCCTTTTTTTGTATATGTTAAGCCTATATTCGTTCTTAAGACTGTAATTCGTACTGTCTTTGCTCTGGAAAATTATAAAACTAACATCGGATTTTTTTCCCTTCTGCCAAGGATCCTCAGAACAGTGAACGAAATCTCACTAAACGGTACTGTTGATGTGTTCCTACAGCAAAGGCAGGCATTTGAGAAACAAGCGGTGTTGTCTCTCCTGACTCGCGATGTCACACTTACCATTTCCGCCTAGATTATGCTATATACATACCTTTTGTTAATTATACTCTTTGTTAATTTAAGTAGATTTTGAGAATGTTTAAATTAAGTATTACTCATTAATGCCAATCTATTAGGGCTTACTTAAGCCTGTTGATTGGCTTAAAAAAAATACTATTTTAAAAAAAATATAAAAAATATTCGAGTATTGTGCTCTGATACAACAAACATAAATCGACTGGAGATAAATCCGCCGTGTGTTTTACGGGTAGAAGCGATCCACGGCTAAGATCTCGGAATTCGATTCCTAGCAAGGTCGACATTAAATATATTTTTCTTTTATCCGCAGCCGCTCTGTATAAGTAAATAAAATATTCATAATTACGGACCGTTTTTATTAGCCCCACATGACGATTTATTTTTTATGTATGATTTTAAGCCAGTATTGGGACGCAACAATTAAAAAAAACTCACTAAGACACGCTAAAAACCGGCATGAAAAAATCTATTTCTTACACGGTAAAATATCGTGCTTTAAACGATATTTTATCGTGTATATTAGGCATTTATTTCAATAATTTATTTTGGCTACGTATGAAATATAAAAGATAATGATAAACTTACAATAAGATTACCTTCGTGTTTAGTTGTAAGGCATATTTTTTTTAAACAAAGATTGTTCACGCGATTTGACACGAATCGCAAAATACCATCTCCTGAAAAATTACGTTTCAAGCGAATGTCGTTTGAAAAAACGGTCTTCAATTCCAACCCACATTTTACACACGACTTGAAAAGATCTCCTTTCAGAACTTTCATTGTTTATTATTCATTTTTATTTCAAAATGATACGAGACTCCGGGAATGATTTTATCTGCGTATGTTTTGATATAAAATAATCCTTGGAATGCCACGAGGACATGACATATTGCTTTTTTCTCTCTTATCTTTCCTTTTGTCTTCAAGACTAGTCATCAGGCGACCGCAGAACACTCAGCTACCTACTTTTGGCTCTTGCCACGTATAAGGTGGCCAGAGAAACGTGGCATTATTTTTTTACGAATTTACTAGATTCGCGAAAAATGCGAAAAAGGTGCACCTTTATTATAGTGGGATCTAGGGAAATAATTATTTTTTAAATTCTCCGATCGTTAGACTACACTGGCTCGAAAACAAGTATGAAGAAATTGAAATGTTTCGTTTTCTTTGTCAGTTTTTACATTTAAAATTCTTACTGCAATAAATAAATTCACAATATTTAAATTTATTTTAACAGAGAGGGAAAACAAGCAAGCATTTGGACATGATCAAACATTGTTAAATTCACATTAACTTACATTATTTGAATGCTCGAAAAATCACTTTGACTTTTTGTGTTTTGCTTAGGTACATATACATAAATAATACCTACAGTACTAAATTTAACACAACAATGTTGTGAATATGTCCAAATGTTTGCAGACTGGCTAGATTTTCCCCTAAGGGAGTTATTCAGATCTAAATTTGTTGCAACAGAGGGAAAACATTTTAAAGAAGGGAATATGGAAGTCTAGGCATTTAGAGGGCTTATGTCTTGGCGTTGACTGGTTTAAGTGGCAATTTTACACATTCATGTTCTTTCAATTCTTTCATATGTTGATCTTTGTGAAGTTTAAGAGCTGAAACTTTTATTGAAAACGAATTTTCTCACCTTTACACTAGGCAACGCCTGAAAATATTTTTCAAATTTTATGGTCTTGGACCAGCTGGTTTTATGAACAATATTTTGAGTTTATTCAAATTTTTGTAGACAGGAACTAGATTCAACCCCCTTGGGAGATATTAATATAAATTTAATACAACAGAGATTAAAAAAATTTCATTTTTCACATTAATCACTTAAACCAGCCAATAACAGATTATAAGTCCAGTAAATGCCTAGACTTCTATGTTCCCTTCTATAAAATGTTATTTATCCCTGTTGTAAATTATGCATATTTATAACTCCCAAGGGGGTTGAATCTATCCACTTCATGTCTGCAAAAAATTTTATAGACTCAAATTATTATTGCTCTAACAATATTGTTGGTTGGACCACGGTAGAAATGACCATTTGGCGACAACTCTGCCAATATACAAAAATGTATTTACAAAATGTTTAATAAATAAAAATATTATTTATTAAGTACCCAAATTTTTCGCTGCACCCTGGACTGGACAAACCTCGTATTATTGTAGCATCCAAGTGTTGTAGGCTGAAGCCCTGCGTACGTGTCTCCATCCTCCGCTCTACATTGTTCAAAGGAAAAATCTAGAACGAAGATTTCTTCACACGTGAAAAAATCTCTCTGCAGCAATTCATCGATGCTACTTTTTATCGCTTCCATTGTCTGTTGGGGCATTGTGCGTTTGATAACGCTATTCAAGTAGGAACAAAAAGGCTGATTCGCAAATAATCACGAACATGTTTGTTTAATTACATGCTATCTGCGTCATATGTACATGTACATTTTGTATATACTGTCATTATAGAGAAAGGTAATTAAAAATTCCAGATGTTTGCATTTTTTGCTCAGAGTAATAATCGGAAAATATTCATCATCATCAGTGGCGCTACAGCCCTTGGTGGGCCCTGGCCTCCTCTCACTTTCCATATTATCCAGGCATCTTAATTTTGATCTGCCTCTGCTTCGTCTACCCTTTGGAGTGGTATAAATAATATTTTTATGGTACGATTATCATTCATTCTGGCCCAACCATCGTAATCTGATGATATTTCTTCAAAGAATATCGAACATCTGTTATTTCAGTGCCCATTTTTCAGTTTACAACGCCATAATCTTAAAGCAGAATGCAGAAAAGATGGGATATCCCTAACAGATATCCATCCACACTGTAGTTAAAAGTAGTTATCACGCGCCATTGTTCTTGAACTTTGCAACAATGGTGATTGGACTCATAAAGGTAATAAACCAAAATCAGTAATCGAACGTCCCATTTCCAAGACAAACAAAAACGATTTTTTCCGAGTCCCTTAGCCTTGTACATGATACGTAAGGCTACTTAATACAGGGGTCCAAATATATATTTAAAAAACCATTGTAATCTTCTTATTTTTATGAATTGTGCAACGTTGGGTTCGCCATACAGTCCCTTTAATTCATGATTAAACCGTCTCCTCCACACTCCGTTTTGGTTTACAGCACCAAATATCTTCCTTAATATTTTTCTTTCAAATTCTAATACCACAATATTATTTTTGGTATGTGTATATATATTTACATATTTATACACACACAATTCTGGGTTTTATCCCAAGGGGGAGTAGGTATATTTTTATTTATATCACTACAGAGATGGGTAGAATTTTAGTTTCAAGATTATGGATATTCTTAACCTCAATATCAAATACATAGATGGCGCTCCAAACGCGCTAGCGAAAGCTTTCCTTGTTTCATGACATATATACAAAAACCAAAAATGACACCGATATGGATATTCGCTAATAAGCGGAATGGGGAATGTTGTAGATTATCTACATAAAAAAGTGGCCACTTGAACCCAACCTATGACAGGTCATAAGCCCTGTAAACGCTCGAATATCCATAATCTTGAAACTAAAATTCTAATACCATGTTTTCATCTCTTTTGGTCATAAGCCAGCATTCGGCACCGCATATAATGACCGGTCTGAGGAGAGTTTTGTAAATATTGGTCTTAGTTTTTAGTTCTTCAGATGCTTAAAAAAGTCATAATAACATATTTTTGCTGCTGTTAGCCGTGCTCTAATCTCGTTATTATAATTGTTATCATTAGTCATTTCAGTACCCAAATATTTAAAGGAGTTGACATTGTCTATGTGGTGTGACCCAACGTCAATTGCCTGCTGTGCACAGTTTATTTGTGACTTTCTTGCTAACATATATTTTGTCTTGGGTGTATTTATTTTCTGACCCATGTCACTTGCAGCCAGCCATCTGTGGCTTAAATCATATTTTAATCCCGGGATTGTTCTGGGTCAGCTGCATAGGCTAATAATAGAAAAATATTAACAACAACAACAAACCATCACGCCGTTTCCCCATAAGAATAGGCAGAGAGGATAGAACGCCACATCACTCTATCTAAAATTACATTCTACTAATACCGATAAAAACATTTGAAATGGATTGAGAAAAAATAATTGTATTTTTCATACATAAAAATGTTTTTATACATATTTTTTAAATGGAATTGTTAAAAATGTGTCTTAACAAATACGCGACATGTTAGGGTCTTGTCAGTTGTGACGTCAAGATTCGTGACGATGTTCTATTCAAATTTAAACGGTCTCAAACAATGTTCAAATTTTAACCGAATCGTGACGTATTAGGGGCGTGGCCGATGCAATGCAGTTTATATTGCTTATTATGTTAATGATAATTAAGTTAATTAGAATCATTAAGTTTTTATTTTATTATTATGTTAACTTTGTTAGATAACTAATTTAAGGCATATTTTACTTATTGTAAATTGTTTCCCTCAGCACGGGACACTCCAGTGAGGAACACTATTCTGTATAAAAAAAAAAGTATACAAATATTGTAAAATTATATATAAATAAAATTTTAAAAAATCAACCCTTTCTAGCGGGAATTCAAAAGTATGAAATTTGAAATATTTTTCATGCTACTAATAATTAGGTACAAGTTTTCTTTTTTTATTTGGCAGTATTTCATATATAAGTACTTTTTTATTTAAAATTAAAAAAAAAAAAAGTGTTCGCTTTCCGCTTAAAAATTTGGCCTTTCGCAGTATTGCGTATAACAAATGCGCTTCAAATTCTTGGTTTGGTTTTTGGTTTAACAACAAACGTGTAACGCACGGTTTCAGTTTGCACTTGCGATTCTCCGCCTGAGTACGAGGCCCGTTGTATTGCTGTAAACTGTAGCTAACTTCGTGATTGAACATCTTATAATGCTTTTTGTCCGAATGGGCGATTCTATAAGCGGGTGGGGATTATCCCACAATTTACCCTGAAGATAGCTCCTGCAATGGTAGCCGAAATGTCGGAACGAATCCAACTTACACGGTGTCACCCAAAGAAGATACATATTGATAACAGTGATCGTGGAAACCTAAGCACATACTTTACCGTTTTGTTTTATTTTTGGTGCTCATTTTTAAATTTGTAATAAATTGGACAAAACTTATGTTAACACATCATTAGTATTATTTATTTATTATATGTACAGCCTAAGCCAATTACAACAGTTACATGAATAAAGATACGAGTATATACGAGAAACTGAACAAATAGTTACAAAGAAAAACAAATGCAATATAATTATGGCATACAATGTATTCATAAACACGATAAACAAATAGAACTTCGAGCTAAACCATGCCAACCCATCTATATCCCACACTGTTTTAGTGGCGAAGAAATCTACGAAAAGCCGGAACATCTATCCCTAAGAACTCAAAGAAATCTTAAAAAATATAAATAATGTGAATATAAGTTATAAAACTTAAACTTAATATGATTATAATTATAACTAATTTTAAAACATTTATGTTTGTAAGTGAAAATTCTTGAAGGAAGTTCATTGTAATTTATTATATAAATAAAAGCCGAGTGATACTTTATCCGTACCTCTGTTTTGTATAAATACATTAAACTCCTTTATAAAGATACCAGTCTCGAAGATGTCGCAAAAGTGATGAAACCGGTCACTGGATATTCCAAATTTAAGGATTAAAGTATCACTCGTCTTTTATTTATGAAATAAATAACTAATTTTCATATAATTTATGATGTATTCTTTAATTTTTTGTACAATACATATGCAAAGTTTATTGATGTTTCTTTAATTTTTTGTAAGAAAAATGATTTACTAATTTACATGAATGAATTTAACTTATTTTCTTTTTTGTTCCAGGTAAGTTGAAAACATGGCACTTTTTATTTATCATGCGAGGTACGCTTGATTACATCATGCAAGGTACGTAAATGAATCAGGCTGATTTCATCATGCAAGGTACGTAAATCAATATATGAATCAGGGTGATTTTATCATGCAAGGTACGCAAATCACCATATGAACCAGGGTAGTTTCATCATGCAACGTACGTAAATCAATGTATAAATCGGGGTGATTTTATCATGCAAGGTATGTTGATCAATGTATAAATCAGGGTGATTTCATCACTGACTCAATTTTTTTGAATTTATTGATTTATGCAAACAATATATTCATATTTTTTTGTTTATTATTTACAGTAATTTTCTACGTATTATTTTATCTTTAAGATCACAACATTTGCATCTAACATACAGGTGCTTGTTAAAAGATCTATAGCAAACGTGAAATGTTAACATGCACATTTATTAATGTTTTTTTTACCACGTAAATCTCTTTTCGCAAATTCTCAGCCTGTTTGAAAATATGAGTTAAGATAAACGCGGGTGAATATGCGTCCGTCCACAGAGCCTGTCATTCGTCAATCCACTCTACTCTGTAATCTGTTGACCACTAATCATCCTTCACATTTCAAATTTATTCCATGTTCAATATTTGAAAATGCTTTCCTCTTGAAACGGCCAACGTTCGCGGGAAACATGTCATGTGGACGTCAAACTTCGGATTCTTATACTTACCGTCGTATTTTACTTTTTTAGACCGTTACGCAAGTAAACATTTTAAATAGGAATTGTTTATTTGTTTTTAATTTATCATTGATCATTATCATTCTTTCGCTGCAGGTGCCAATCCTTAAACAATGAAATGGAATTCTAGGCATTTACAGGGCTCATGACCTGCCATTGCTGGTTTAAGTGGCCCCTTTACACACTGTAACATTCACCGTTCTCCCTGTGTTTAAACATCAACATTTCTTCAACTCTTCCATCTGTTGACTTTTTTGAAGTAAAAGTTCCAATATGTTTGCTTATACTTTAATTTATCTTTACTTTAATTTGACTTTACTTTAATTTAGCTTATTTGTATATATTTTACCTTGACAGTTTTGCAAACAGATTATAATAATCTTATTTATACTAACTGTAAACTAATTTTTATTATTTGTTTTTAACATTTATTTGTTAATACCATTTTTTTGTACGTATATATGTACCTATATTTTTTTTGTTTAAATTATTTACAAGTTATTTATAATTTGCTTTTTAATTCAATCACTTTTTTTTTTCCATATTTTTTTTATTTTTTACTATTAAAAGTTTCACTTTTTATTTTGCATAGCAGTATGCTTTTTATTGTTTCTACATGTATACAAAAAAACGTTGTTTATTTTTTTAATTATTACTTACTATGTTTGTACTTACCTGTATACTTTTTGTAAATGCCCCTTGGGCGTATTGTAAAATAAAATAAAATAAAAAATAAAAATAATAATAATACTATGCTTTACAATAAACGCCGAATAATTCGGTACTGAACTGAACTGACTGAAAAGAGCTGAAACCTTTATCGTGTGGGTAAGATTCATCCGGCTGTACCAATTCACCCACTAGGCATTGCCTGAAAACAATTTTCCAATTTTTATACTTTTTATTTTACCAGTTAGTTAATTAATTAAATAACAAATTTAAAAGCTTTAATAAAATTAATTTAACAATAGAATCACTATGTAAAGCGTCCTTGAGGTATTTTATTACGAAAATGGCGCCATATAAGTTATCCATAATAATAATAATAATCAATTCAACAATGTTTTGATTTTTTTTATTTATTTAACTTTTTGTACATACAGTTATTTGTACATTCGCGGGCTTATTGCCAAATGGCAATTTCTTCCAACCAACCAATAAAATAAAAGTTTTATTTTTATAATTCATTTTATTGCCGTAAGAATTTTTACTCTAGAATAAATTTTAAAATATCAGAATTATCGTCGAGCGTTCGCAAGAAGATGTATGAGTGTAGAGGAAGCGAGGTCTGTTGACAAAGGCAGAGTGATATGGTGTTCTATCCTTTCTACCTACCCCAACGGGGAATCGGCATAATGGTTTGTTTAACAAGTGTCCTGAACATTTTGAATACAAAGTTCTCTCTCGAATCTTAAATTATGTCACAATCATTTTTTTAAATAAATTATGCTTACAGCTGTAAGATTTATTGGCCATAGAGTAATATTTTGCATACTACGAGGATATCGTTCGTCTTTGTCTGACTATTTTATTTCCATGTATTTCTTTGGAACCCACTCATTATATGTAGCAAGTGTTCAGTTTAAATAAACAACGGTATTTAAAAAAAGATTAATGACAACGTAAATTAGTATTCAACGAATTAACTCAACAAATTATTCAAAAATAATGTTATTTATTTATTTTGTATTTCAAGGAGCAATCTAAAAGTTTCCAGGGTGACATAATATTTTTTCTTTAGTGCAACACCACAAATTCACTGCAACGTTTTATAGTTCAAGGACTAGCGCTTAAAGCAAAAGACTAATCCCTTTTATGTAACTAAACTGATACTTATGCACTGAAACATTAGTATAAATGCAGTGCACTATGCACCACTGGATGCGTATATAGAAATGCTGATGACGTTGATAGATTCTGAAACGGTCAAAAATTCAATATTTAGTTGACAAATATTTGAAAGTTTGTAGAAAAAGGTAAAAACAATATTATTTATTTATTTATACATCAACGGTTCAAAGAACCTTTTACAAAAAATAATAATTTACATAAATAATCACAGCAGTGCACAATTAACATGCAGTACATAGTATGAAATAATATAATAATTAAAAAAAAAAAATAGTGAAGATATAATACAAAAAACAAAAAGTAAAAAATAAACATAACATCTATTAATTAAATATAACAATAACCATGATAAAATCTTATGTTTTAAATATAAATATAACACAGTAAAGTTGAGAATAAATGGATAATAATAATAAAAAAAATAATACAACATTAGTATTTAAAAAAATATAAGTTTTTTGAACAATAAAACAAAAAACTTTAATTAAATTAACTAATTAATATCTTTATTTAGTGAAATCATCATCATCAGTTGGTTTGAAGGAGTTGCCATTTAGCAATAAATCCACCAATGAACAATTTAAATTATGTTCAACATGTTAAATAAAGAAATAAAAATCACGTATTCCAGGAAACAAAGTTAAATTAATATTATATTTTAAATTAAATCCATTATAATTCTAATAAATAACGAGTGAGAATTCGTTTTAATTCATGAACAAAATTTGTATTGAAAATATCGAATATTTGTTCTAATTCATATCCATACCTATGTATCCTGTTTATCTGAGAGAGCTCATCCAACCTCTTTCACAACACAGACTATCTCTTCGTTCTAGTAACGAGAGAACCCTTTTAATACCCAGTCATCGCTCTAATTTTCTTGCCACCTCTTTCACAGTAGTAGCCGCTCGATTGTGGAATAATCTACCCACAAATGTTAGAGACGCCCGTACTTTATTTACATTTAAGTCAAGATTGAAATGTCACTATCTAAATATAATGGTTCCTTTATCCTTCTCCTTTCCTTTCCATCCTCTCTCCTCTCTTCATAGTTTAGTGTATTTTTTTTTTTTACATTTTTATTTTGTTAATCTTTGTTTTTGATTGTTGTATAAAATTGTAAGATTCAATGTGTCCATGTATTTATAATTTTCTCAAACTGAACGGATTGGGTAGGTAGGGAGAAATCGCCTTAAGACAATTTGCCCGCCCTTTTATGTATTGTTATTGCATTTGTATATAAATTGTCAAATAAATGAATTTTAATTTTTTTTTTAAATTTACTAAATGAACATTATTAACATTTACCATTTTTTAACATTTTTTTGCACCACAACAGGCCAGGAGGCCTAATTACAGTGGTGAATTACATCACAGAGCACCCAGGCTTGAGAAAAATCACATTTTTAATTTTTTTGTTCTCACTGGGAATCGAACCCGGAACCTTCCGTGCGTGAGTCAAGCGTCTTGACCACTACACCACGGAGGCCGCCGGATGAACCAGGTTGTGGCCCCGTGTCTAGTGTCGTGGACTTCCGGATCGGAGGTCCGAGGTTCTATCTAACTACTTTATTTACATTTAAGTCAAGATTGAAATGTCACTATTTAAATATTTAAATTGTTCCTTTATTCCTCTTCTTTCCTTCCCATCCCCTCTCCTCTCTTCATAGTATAGTGTTATTTTTTTTGTATATATATTTATTTTTCTTAATCTTAGGTTTTAATTTTTGTAAGATTCAATATGTCCATGTATTTATAATTTTCTTAAACCAAACGGTTTGGGTAGGTAGGAAGAAATTGCCTTAAGGCAATATGCCCGCCCTTATATGTATATTTATTGTATATGTATATAAAGTGTCAAATAAGTAAATAAATATCCTCAGTAATAAAAGTACGTACCAATTTTTTTTTAAATTAACCTTAACGTGTGTATGCTTACTTCTAATATCCATAATGTCATGCGTTCAAATCCCCAAAAGGTCGGCATGATTTAAAAAAATATGTTTTCTCTGTAAAGTGTCTGCAAAATATTCTAGGAGCTGTTACCTGAATGGAAATCATCTTACAGTCGCACATAGGGGTATTTCGCCAATCTAGTCGAACACAACGATTTTTTTTCCATTTTATCAGTCTAAATAGATTACATAGTTGACTAAACCTTTAAAAAGTATATTGCCTTATATATTTAAGAAAAACTGTAAACATTAGCTTAATAAGCCATTTTTGTGAAAATCACCTCAAGGGCACTGTAAAATAAATATCCCAACACGTCTTGCAGCTACAGATCGCATGGACGGTTGGGATTCTAGTTCCTCGTCTCCAATTATGATATATTACAATTGTGATGTATATATGAGCTAGATAACAGCACGTCTTGCAGCTACACAGCGCATGGACAGTAAGAAATCTAGCCCCTATTTACATTTTTATTTGACAATGAAGTTTAGAGATTAAGTGATATTGTTGAATTAACTACCTGGTAAAAGAAGTATAAAAAAAATGGAAAATTGTTTTCAGGCGTTGCCTAGTAGGTGAATTGGTTCAGCCGGATGAATCTCAAACACATGATAAATGTTTCAGCTCTTTTACTTTACAAAAGTCAACAGATGAAAGAGCTGAGGAAATGTGGATGCTCAAACATAGGCAGAATGGTAAATGTTACACAAATGCCTAGTTGTCTGTTGCAACAAATTTAAATATAAACTTTAAGTCAAAATGTTTATTTTCGTAAAATTACAATAATAAAGTTATGATTTGAATTTCAAATTTTTATTTTCGTTAAAACTAAACTGAAACATAATTATTTGGTCTATTATGATAATGACCATAGTAATAAGTTCAATGGTTCTTCATCATCCTGCTCATTCTCTTCGTTTCCTGAAACCTATGAATCGGAGTCATCGTTGTCAGTGTGAGGCTGAGCTGGTATTAATAAATCATTTGCAACTTTTGTGAAAGGCATCGCCTTTTTTGTGGGGGTAGGTCTCAAGCTAATATGTGTGAGCTTAGTCATAGCTTGTTTATTACTTCACGATTGCATGTTTCTCTTGAAATTTTGCCTGTAGAGCCTGAAATGCTTATTGCGTGCTTCAGCGGCTCCTTTAAGAGCAACCCAATATAACTGAGATTGTTTACTGGCGCTTTTTCTACGGCCGCGAGAGCGTTTGGAATATCACCCTAGATCACCTCGACAGAAATACTACTATGAAGATAGAACAATGAGGAGGGTAGTACCAAAACTGTTGAACTTAATACCTAATGAAAATAGAGAGGAAAAAACTTAAATACATTTAAAAAAATCATCAATAACTTATTTAAAAAGTGAAGCTTAAGTGTGCAGACAAATATTTTCTTAATTTTTTGTTAAACTCAGTACCTACCTTTTATAAAAAAATAAAGCCTCGGCTTTTGAATGCCGCAGCGAGACTTATTTTTGGATTCTCTAAGTTCAGTCATATCACTCCACTACTTCGGGAGTTACACTGGCTACGGTTTCCACAGAGGGTGGAATACAAACTCTTTTGGCTTATGTATAAGTCACTGCACAACTCTGCTCCAGAATAGCTAAGGGAACTCTGCATTTCAGATGAACTAGCTGACAGACGTCTTACGCTTAGATCAGCTACATCTACGTCAAAGGGAAAAGTTATTATATCTCTACGCAAACAGCGCACTAAATTCGGCAAAAAAATATAAATAAAAAGTTAGCCAACAGCGTTACGGCGCAAATAATAATAATCATGATGATATATGTAAATGATTATTCATAAATCATAATCATTTTAGTACGGCTATACATAGATAATTGCTTAAATTCTTAGAATATGTAACATGACACTTGAGTTGTTGCAGTATGTAGGTAATAATATGTAATTAGTATTCAAGCTGTGTTATGATACTTTACATTATAAGTAGAAATGCGGAGGCCATTCGAAGCTGTGATTAGTTCTTACATAAAGGTAATTTCATTGCAATTATTTGTGAATTCGCTCTATTGAGCTTGTCCCCGTAATCAGATACTAAAGTTAGAACTACGAGAGTACCGTCAATTCAAATATTTAATAAGCATTTGCTTATGCGTGCGTGCCGGAACGCTTTTAAATAAAATATTCTTGTGCGCCTACTAACACAGACGAAATGTGTATGTTAACTTGGTTCACCGACATGCTCTGACACAAGCTTAATAAATTAGTGCCTATTTGCACACTATAATACGTCACCTACACAATACATATGCAAAGTTTATTGGAGATTTGAACGGACTTAACCCTTCCTGTCTAGCAGAAGCGAGCGGTGAGTTTTTAAATTGTTAAGCTACGAAAATTCTGATAAAATGTCCATAGCGGTAGTATGGCATATAAAAAACAAGTCTATTTTATATTTGATAAATAATCCATAACAAATTGCTCCAGCGGCTAATAGTTTCAGTAAAAATATTTTCTAAAGTAGCACAAACATTTGATAAAAAAAATACAATTTGAAAAAACATAATTGCAAAAAAAAATGGAACCCTTAAGGACTTGAACCCCCGTCTTCGTCATTAGAAAGCAACGATACCCGTTATTTTCTGAACACACCTCGTACATTCAATAAAAACAATTATTTATTTGAGAATATTTTACTTTGAACACTTAATAAATATGTGGCAGTGTTGACGAATCATAAAATATTGTAAATAAATTATGTTTCTACTACTACTACCACGCCATTACCCCGCAGGGGTTGGCAGAGTCGATGAACCGCCACACACGGCTATCCTGGCATACATCTTGTCATTCCTGCCCTTCGGTTCTGCCTGCTTTTAACATGACCAGACGTAAAATTTTAGTTTATCTAATCATGCCACGTCTTCCTTGGTCGTTCTCGTCCCACTTTACTGCTCATTCTCGCCATACATACCTGTTTTACCATTCTTTCGACACTCATTTGTTCTACATGACCAAATCATCTCAGAGACCCTCTCTTAATAATATCAATTATACCTGACTCAGATTTACACTCTCGCCCGATTTCGTTATTCGTAACCCTATCGTACAATGATTTCCCACACATTCGTCGAAGAGATCGTATTTCAACCGCATTCACTCGGCTTTCATCTTTCCTCTGCCAGTTTCATGTTTTAATTCCATACATAAGTGTTAGAACTAAAACTCAGCTATGCACTGCCAGTTTAGCTTCGATTGACATATTTTTATTAGCAATTACTGTGCTTAGTGCGCCGTTCATTATGTTGCCCGCATTCACTCTCTTTTCAACATATTTTTCTACTCTTCCATCTCTTTAAAATATGCTTCCCAGATACACAAATCCTTCTACTTATTCAAGAAAAATCATGTTACAGTGTCATTACGCACTCCGTATACGGTTAAAATTTGTATTTTATGTATTTATATTATTTATTTCAATTATAAACATGGAAAATCACGATAATTCGCAATATCTACCATTCAAACATCCTAATCAACCACTTATTACATATTATTCAAACTGGTATAATCTATTATGTACTGAATTCGCTCATTTCTGATTACATGTTATTTTTTCTAAATATGTAGACAAATAGGACACCATCTAGATATAATTTGTGCTATAAAATGTATGCCTAGATACTGTTGCAAGTATTGCTTAAGGTATGATTATATTTTTTCCTTTATAGCCTCAATTTTTTTTTATGTATCGCCAAAGCTTGATTCAAATAATATTTCGGTCTTCTAATTGTTTCTAGTGAATAAAAAAAAAATACACTCGTATTATAATATTTTATGTTTATTAAAATGTTTGCAGACAAGCTGGATCGCATCCCCAGGGAGTTATTAAGATTAACATATTACAACAGAGATGGAGATGATTTTATAAAATAGAATAGATAATTCTTGGCATTTAATAAGTAAGGTGCCACTTTACACACCGTGTAACATTAACCATTCTGCCTTAGTTTGAACATCCGTATTTCGTAAATTTTTCAGTATGTTGTTTTTTGTAAAATCAAAGAGCTGAAGCCTTTATTGATGTACATATTAGACACCGCCTAAACTATTTTTTTTAAATGTTATGCTCTTTCTTGGACCTGTAATTTTGAATTTATATAAATGTTTGCAAACAAGAACTGGATTTCACCCAGTGAACACGTAATAGAAATCATTTTAGAAGGTTGAATTTGATATTTTTCTGATATTCTCGTATTGTGTCCATGTTTAGTACAATTGTTTTCAAGTTTTAGTTCTTTGTCTACAATTACATCAGTGGCTAATTTATAAATAAATTTTAGGGATTTTTCGTTTTGGATGTTTTGCCTCACAGTTCCTAAAATTAACATAGCTTTTATTATTATTATTATTATGGATAACTTATATAGTGCCATTTTCGTAACAAAATACCTCAAGGGCGCTTTACATAGTGATTCTTTTAAATTTGTAATTTAATTAAAATAATTTATTTTTTTGTCACATGCTACGGATTTATTCAGATGATTTGCGATACTATTCTTCTTCATTTTCCACGCTGTCCAAAGATATTTCTCTCTTGCTTTTGCGTTCTTTTGCTTCCTTTATTTAATTCACTGTTAAATTTTCACAGCGAAATTAAGTCGAGTTTTCGTTAATGCGGGGTCAAAGTACTCCAAATCGCATAAATTGCAACCTTTGACCTTAAATAAACGTACATTTATCAAGCCTTTGTTTTATGAAAAGAACACTAAACACAGGGACTTAATCTGGTTTTGTCACATTTGACTTTGGTCTGTGTACTAAAAATGAGATTTTCCTTCGTTCTTTTATGGCTATTTTACTAATCCGATAAGAAAATTCACGGCCATTTTGGATTTACGAATAAACTTGACAGCAATTTTGCTCGTTTTCTTTTTTTTTTTTTTTAATGATATATCTACTGTTATATCATCGTCTTGTTTGCTTCTCAATGCAATTTTGTGTACAATTTTTAATATTCGTCAAATATGTATTCGATGTCTTCAAATATGTATTCAACCTTAATGTACCCCACCGTAACTAGCGTACCAATGCTTTTTTTGCTGTGTGAAATTATAAAACCAACATCGCATCATTTTCCCCTTTGCCAAGGGTCCTTAGAACAGTGAACAAAATCTCATTAAACAGTACTGTCGATGTGTTCCTACAGCAAAGGCAAGCATTCAAGAAGCCATCGGTGTTGTCACTCCTGACTCGCGATGACACTTGCCATGTCCGCCTAGATTATGCCATACCCTTTGTAAATTTCAATAGATTTTTTGATTGTTCAGATTAAGTGTTATTATATACATACTCATTAATGCCAATCTGTTAGGGCTTCCATAAGCCTGTTGATTGGCTTAAAAATAAATAAAAATAATGTGGAGATGAATCAGATATCCGGGAACCGGCCGGATACCAAAAAGTAGTTTAATATCCGGCGGACACCTTATATACATACTGCGAAAATTTAAAAAATCTGTGTTTGGGAAAAAGAGTTTTTCAAATAATGTCTTTTTATTCGAAAATTGACTTTTTTTCTTAAAAATCATAGTGTAATAATACGCCACTGGCTAATAGAATCGCCTATACGGTCAAAAACCATTCCATGGCGATCAATCACAAAGCTAGCTACAGTTTACAGCAATACAACGTGCTGTATGTACTCAGGTCGAGAATTTCAAGTGCAAACCTAAACCGTCCGTTACACGTTGGTCCTTAAACTAAATATTTGGAAGGCTTTTGTTCTATACAATACTCGTAGAGCTAAAGGGCTTTTCTTGCAAAATTTTACTCTAAGATAAAACGTTCGTCACTGTTCAGTATCACTCTAAAAAATTAATTAGAAAATATATTTAAATTTTTTTTTAAATGTTTTAGAGAAGAGAATATAAACATCTAGGCATTTGCAGGGCTTATGAATTGTCATTGATTGGTATAAGCGGCTATGTTACACACTGTAACATCACCGTTTTGCCTGTGTTTAAAAATCCGTGTTAATTCTTCCATAAAAATAAAAATAATTATAATAATATTTGGCTGATTTATATAGCGCCATTTTTGTGAAAAATCTCCTCAAGCGCACTTTACAATTGTATTTAACTGAAACTTACATTCTAACTAAGCTAAAATGTCAATATATTTTCTGATTTAAAATAGTGGGTATGATAATCTGAAAAAGTGAGATTTTAGTTGGGATCTGAACTGACTGGGACTGTAGATGATTCGTAAATTTGAAGGCAATCGGTTCCAGACAGAGGGGCCGGCAATGGCAAAAGCACGATTTTCGAATCGGGAGCGCCGGATTTCGACAAGTTTTCCCCTGCCTGAATCGAATGCTGATCTAAGAGTAGATTTTCTTTGACATGTATTTTCCCTAATACAAAGGTTCGATGGGTTTTTTTGAGCCATTTCATGAAGGGATTTGAATACTGTCCAGCAAAGCTTGTATTTTATTATCTCTGGACTTTTTAACATGTGCAAATCTTGAAGATGTTGTGAGATGTGAGAATATTTTTTTACTCCCGTAATAAGCTTTGCTGTTGCATTGAAAAAATATTGAATTTTATCAGTTTGGTATTTTGGGAGATTTGCGTATATTCCATTACAGTAAATCTAAACGCGCAACGACATAAGCATTCACAAGAGCTTAAGTTGCGTCTTTAGGAATATTTTTCCGGATGGATTTGATTTGTCGCAGATGAAAGAAACCAGCACTTACCGTTTTATTGACTTGAGAATTAAGAAAAAGATCTGAATCTAAATGAACACCCAGTAATTTAACATTTATACTTGGAGTAAGATCGCAACCTGTGGTTTAAATTGGAGATCGGTATAAAAGGTGTTGTCGTTTTTTTGTCGCTGTCAACAGAAGCTCAGTTTTGGGTGGATTGAATTTGATTCTGTTTGACTGTTGCTGTTGATTTTTGTGAAATTAAATAGCTTAAACCTTTATTAATGTGGATGAGATTCATCTGACTGAATTAGAATAGTCCAGAAACCGAATACGCGCATCAAACTGAATCTGACTAAACTACTCACAAATGAGAAGTTTTACGTTTTGGCCATTAGGTACTCTGTTGACGTCGCTAATTACGCAACTGCCGATTTAAATTCAATAATGCTGTGTTGTGTCGTTTTCAAGTGTCAAAATACTGCTGGGATTAAAAGAGAATACGGTAGGATCACATTTCATGTGTAAGAAGCAAATTCACACGTAATATTATTTAACAATTCGATTATGTTACCATCTGTCAGATTTTTAAATAAAATTAAGTGGGCATTTTGTTAGCATTGCCAGTAGTCGAATTTTTTACCCGGCTTTCTATTAATAAGCCTTAGTGTAATATAAAACGGTTTATATATTTTTTTACGTTTGCCTAATAAAAGTATTTGTTTTCTTTTTGTAGTCCAGTCAGTAAAATATTTTTTGTTGTATAATATAACGTAACACAAAAAATATCTTATATTTGTTTAAATTGTTCACGGTCTGCCAACATTACGCGGCCACTTCACGCATGCGCGCAGGCGGGATTTCGGGAAGAGGGGGGACTTTTGGACACAGTTCGATGTTTACAAACTTGACTCCACGCGACTTCGGGTATATTATAATTCTATCTATTCTACATACTAGGAAACGTCTAAAAGTACTTTTTAATTTGTATTTCATATTAAATTTCTTACTGTTGACCGCAAATCTTCGTATAGTAAAAAGTTGAAAGAAATAAATAAACTGAAAAAAATCCTTTTTCTTCAAAAGTTTTAAATTAATAAAATTTTTTAAAAAAAGTTTTTTATTCTACGTCCTAAAGTCGACGAAAAAACACAATGAAAAAATCACAGTATTCCTCAACATTTTGATTAATTTATTAATTGTGAAAATACCTTTTTTATTCTTCCACGTGTTTCTACCTTTAAATCTCAGAAGGGTGGACAGAATTGCCGTTGTTCGGAATAAACACGTAAATCCCAAAATAATAAAGGATACTCCATCTTAAACATTTTACTTAATTTGGTCCATTAATTCATTCTTCTTCGCCTAGGGTTTGTACAACATGGCGGTTTTTCTACCGATTTTAATTTTATTAAATGGTTTTAAATTCAGAAATACACAGAAAGAAGAGGACTACCAAGGAAGACATGGGATGTCAAGATAAACGAAAATCTTAAGTCTGGCCGTGTCAAAAGCAGACGTAACCAAAGGTGATGTATGATGAGATGTTCGAATATGGAAAATGTTAGGAATGTATGTCAGGATAAACGTATGTGGCGGTTCATACTCTCTGCCTACCCCTACGGAGAAATGGCGTGATTGTGGTAATAGTAGTAGTAAAATAGATTTATTTATTTATTTTATTCATACAAAAAAACCATTTACTCGAATCTGTTTTAAAGGTCTTCTGGCCTCTTTTCAGATCCGCACATTACAAAAACAATTTATTTTTTTTAGTTGTAATGAACGGTAAATTTATTTATTTTTTAAAAAAAAACAATTTTTTTACAAAAGATTCGCGTATTTTTATTTTTTAAATTTATATTTACTGCTTTCAATGCCCCGATCGCCGTCAGAGCAACCAGTCAACTATACACAGTCAATTTGTCTGTGACCCTCAATCAAATTTTCCCAATTCTGACGGCGATGGGGTATGTTATTTCATTAGCTTGTTAGTAAACCAGAAGAAACAAGTCTGTTCGGGAGAACCAAAACCGTTACCACCCCTCCCCTCCACCAGCCAAATAATTCAAACCGATAAGACCCAAAAACAGAAAAGAAAATCATTGATCATAAATTCGCTCCATTCCTATCACCATTCAAGACGAAAACCTAGCATCAACCTATTCAAAATCTAGCATCCTCGTTAAGACCTATCAACTAATTTATCAACCGACCTATCAACCAACCTAACAATCAAACTTATCAACCACACGCAATATGAAAACCCAATCCTATCCAGGACAGCATCTCCAATAACCCACCACGGCGGCGAAGGAGCAGCATAGCCCGACCCCGACAAAAAAGTACATTAATAACGTATCCCAAACTCTGTTATATATATTTGGATAATTTACATGGCGCCGTTTTTGTGAAAATCACCTCAAGGGCGATGTACAATAAATAAATATCCCACCACGTCTTGCAGCTACAGAGCGCATGGACGGTTTGGATTCTTGTTCCTCGTCTCCAATTATGACATACAAGACCTAGGTTACAGCACGTCTTGCAGCTACAGAGCGCATAGACAGTAAGAAATCTAGCCCATATTTACATTTTTTTTATTTTATTTGACAATGAAGGTCAGAGATTTAGGGATATTTAAAAAATAATAATAAAAAACCAATTTGTACAAATAGAAGTTAGATTACAACAAGTCTTGCATCTACTGAGCGCATGGATGGTTGGAATTCTAGACCTCATTTACTAATTTTGGATATTTGATAGTTGATAACATTTACCTATTGAAGCTAGATTACTAATCGCCTTGCAGCAACAAAGTGCATGGACGAGTGAAATTCTGGCCACTTAAAATTATCAATAAATTTACAAAAACAAACATTGAGCGTAATAGTAAATTTGTAAAGTGTTCGTGCTAAAAAGTAAACAATAAAAAAACTAAACAGATAAAGCACAATGTGTTATACATCTACCGCTTAAATCAGTAGTAAATATGTCAACAATTTGTCATCAGCCAATTTAAAAATAGTTTAAACTAGCCCAATCAATTATTTATAGAAACTATCGTATAATTTTTCTCATATTTTGATTTAAAAATAGTAAATTTTGGCACCGAGAGCGATACTTAATAACGGCGAATTATCAGACTATCAGGAAAATGGAAGTTAAATTTATTTCTCTACTACCATGACTCAGTGGATTATAAAAAGTTGATTGCCCGCGGTCATATAAATTATTATATTCTCCCGGCATCTGTCTCCTTAATCCTGTGTTCATAATAAAAGATATCGCACAGTAGCCACTACCAGAAACCGTCCGAATTAAAAACCACCTAAATATGTTATGTTCAGAAATACGTGATAAATCCGGGGTTTAAAATGCACGAGAATCACTTCCACTGCTACTAATATCTTCATTTATTGATATACGCATATCATAAATAATGTGACATGTCTATTTTTGTTTATAAAAATCTACATTTACATTTATTTACTTATCTTAAAGCTTTTACTTTCCAAAAAAGAGACTAGCTTTTATGCTTAGTGAGTGCCGTACAGTGTTTAAGGTTTTTAGTGCATTTGAAGCTATGTAATTTCAAATGAACTAATAATAGAATATTTCATGTTACCAATATACATATCGACGATGGAAAGAAAAAAGTTCCTAAGCGACGTGTTGCAGCTTTACCGAAGAGCTAATTGAAGTTTTTTTTTATTTAATAAAAAAATCTCATATATACTTATTATTTCCGCGTGATTCCTACTACATAAATGAAATAAAAACTCAAAATACATTTTATTATATAAATAATAATATTTTATAAAAAATAAAAAAAACAAATTACGGACAAAGGCACTATACTTTTCTGGTCCCTAAGCCATACAACTTTTTAAGTATGGATATATTATAAATGAAAAACAGAGTTTTCGAAACTCGAGTCTATAAATGGATTGCTAAAAAGACTAGACAGGAAGCTGAGGAATATGTTTCATATATCAGAATATAATTGTAATTTTTTAAAAGTCTTCTCTCATTTTATTAATGAAGGTATAATTTAGAATATTTTTTCATATTTCTTTTGAATTTTTACACAATAATTGATGTAAAAGTATATACAATTATGTATAAAATAAATAATACACTGACACTTCGGAACGTGCCTGTGGGCCAGTAGTGGCTACATCCATAAATAAAAAGAAAATTATATTGTACCTATTGTATAAACATTTTCTTTTGAAAACTATGTATTTGTATTCTATATTGGATTAAACGTTTTTAAAAAATACAAAATATACATATATAACTACGTAGCGCATATGCTGGAGTGATTTTGAATATTCTTTTGAATATCATATCTATGGAAAATACTTTTTTTTTTTAAATTTACAAGCCGAATGAGTTTTATCGTCTGAGGTTTTTAAAAAACGACAGGCGCCACGGCTCAGTTGGTTGGACCAGCTGTGACATTGGCATCGCGGGTTCGATTCCCGGCAGTTGCAAGAAAAAAATCTAAAACATATTTACTTCTCGATTGGTCCGTCTTCTGATTCTTTAGTCCTCGACATTGCCACGGGACCGCAACCTGGTTTCTTGAATAATTGTTTAAATGCATTTTTTTGTTTCTAGGCACTAAAATCGTTCACATTTTCTCTATCGTGTGATTTGTATGAAACAACAAACGATTTCGATTGTTATAAAAAATAATATTTTAAATAGTAGAAATTATAAATGATTCTTGTATGGCCATTGATATTGAACAAATGTCAAAAACCCAAAGAAAAGTATGTTTGTGTTATCAACGTAAATTTCAAAATTGATTCTCCTCCGAAATACGTTACTTTTTATTTATATATTTTCCACGCCCATAACAAATATAATCGGATTCGCTATTTAATAAAAGAGAAAACTTACCCTGAATAACTAAATTTGTTTTTTTAATATCTAAAACAGACGTCACTCGGCAGAAATTTTAAACACGATTCAAAAAAACAAAACGTGTTTTGAAATTTAAATACTCCTACACTGTGGTTTTCTATTTCAGAAGGAGTTTAAATTCAAATATGGAACTAAAGGACTGTTCGTTTGTTATATTATACGTTGTGGTTTTATAGAATGAAGTACTGCTGCGGTGGTTGGTGTGTGGTTCAGTGATTGTGTTGTAGGAAATTTTACTTGAACCCATATCAACAAATCTTCTGGTTGTTCCCAAAATTTAAATTTTTCTCTGCAATCTTTTTCGAAATAACTTTCAATATATTCAATATCCTTTACATATATTTTATTTTATCTTATTGAAATAAACAGCACTTAGTGCTTTTTACATATTAGTTGCATATCGTCGTTGCGCCTGCAAAATCCGTAAAACGTTTTTTTTGCAAATTTCGGTTTTTTCCGCCCTGCCATGTAACAAGAAGAGACGGATCGGCCTATGAAACCCTTTTTTTGATTTTAAAGCTAGTTTAGAAAAATGCAAAATAAGCTATGTGTTTTCACTTGAAAAATGGCTTTCAAAATACACTATGAAGACTCCGTTCACATATCGCATTTTTAACTAAAGGGGAAAACTTAATATTGCGCCCGTTAATGGCACATTACGGAGTTTGCACCTATTCTTCCCTCAGAACGCTCTTTTTGCCAGTCTTGTTGTGACTTGTGACTCGCAGCACATACAATAAAACATATTTAAGCTATTAAGAATAGTGTAATTAATTAGTTTTTACTTTAACAGCCCGGTAAGTAATATAACAGTTTTTTTTTTCGTTCAACTATCTCATATTAAAGACATTACAATAACCTTTTAGAACTTTTAAAAATGTATTTTATAATGTTTACCTAAGAATAATTGTGTTTTTATAGTATGATGTGCATTTATACATGAATAAATAACTTTTGCAGATATATTATGTGGTAATAATAACTTTAACTTTTGGCTTAAACCATGGATAGGTGCATATAAAATTGCGGATTTTATTTTTTGTCATATAATTAGAAAATAATAATTGGCTGTTAGGTACAATATTTACCTTAAAAAACTGTGGAAGTTACGTTTATTGTTTGTAAATTTTGTTAAGCTATCGAATACAACTTTTCGTCTAGCTCAAACATTTTTTAAACATCAACTGAAATATTATGTACATACCAATAATTAAATGATTTTTAATAGTTTTCTTAATTATTTTACATTTTCCTTGATTTTGTTTTAAATTATGTGCTTGATCATAAACTTATAAGCATTTTAATACTTTTTTGTATTTGGGGCATTTATAATTGACAATTATGTATCCATTAGTTTGAAGCTTATAAATTAACTAATAGTTTGTTGTTTTGGTTACAATAGGTAACATACCTGTCTGCACCTAAATTTAGATCCTCTAGAGCTCAGCGATTAGTGAACACGGTTCTGAACGATCATCATCATGCTGAACTCCAAGAAAATCAAGCAAACAGCATTAGTCACAACACAACAATCACTTATTGATATACCAATCCCCCTTAGCATTAATACTACCAATTTTACTGATTTCCATGATGTCGAAAATATGAATCCGAACGTGTCACATAATTAACACAATAATTAAATAGTTTTGGAGAAAAACTCGGAGAATTCATCTCCGATTGTACTCTCGTCTATGAATAATGATGTCGATGGTACAAAACTTATTCTCAACCCTGAAAAGGGACTGTTTAAAAGCTTCAAATTCAGATAAGAAAAGTAGTGCAGATAAACTGGGAACATGAAATTATAGGTTTATATTGAACCACGAAACGGAACAGTTTGAATGCGCTGATTCTAACTGCAACTCCGACGATGATCTGTTAACTAAATGAACCAAACACAGAGGATAAGCGAAAAGTGAATAAAATATTAAGAGTCCTGGGAAAAAAATTAAACGGTATTAAAACAGTTAGTGGGCATACAATTTTCGTCAAAAGAGCGCAAAGAAAAATAAGAGAAACATCGTGCAATTATCATGGTTTGAATATAATATCTAATAGATATTTTCTATGCGGGTTAGTTACTGAGCAAACTCGCCTAAATGTGTTCAAATATTTCTGGAGCTTGTCAACCTTGAGAAGCTAAAAAAACCCATATTTTTGGGCTCGTAAATATCAGAAAAATAATCAAGAGGCGACAACAATCAAATGATATCAGTGCTTTGAAACGCCAAATTGGAGTCGGCTGCTTCTTACCCACGTTCAATGGTAAAAAAGTAAGAGTATGCGGAGATTTTTTTAACACTACTCTGGACATCACGAAAGATACATTTACCCAATGAATATCATCTAAACAGATAGATAACGGTCATTAGACTCAAACAGCTATAATACGAAATAGTCCCAGCACTTTTTAATCCGAGTCTGTGAAACAGTGGTTAGATCCACAGACTAAAGATATAATACTGAAAGTTAGATCTTTCAATTGCCTAAAGTTTTGAGCCATTATTGCCACTCAACTAGTTCGAGAACATACATGGAGGATAAATTTAAATCGTCATCAGAAATGCATACAGTTTATACGTTCTGGTGTGCAGAGAAAGGCAAAACTCCCCTCCAAATCTTTTCGTGGTTTAAATATCAATATTTAAACCACGCAAAGATCAATGCGACATATTATGTGTATCCTACAAGAAAGAAGAATTAAGAAACGAAGGATATCAACTTCACTCAAGTAAGATAAATGAGGCAAGAGATGCAAAGAAGCTGGCTATTGCATCTTGCACTGACCATCATTTAGTTGCAACAATGGATCTTTAGAGCACACAGCTTTGTCCAAAACGTTTAGTTTCTGCTCAATATTATTACCTTACATAATTTTACAATCTATGAAAATAATACGAAATATGTTTTTCCGTACGTTTGGCGTGAAGGTAATAGAGGTGTTACAGCGAATGAGTTTATTTATTGCATCATAAACTTTATAGAAGGAGAAATTCATAAGGGATTTACAACAATCACTTATCGGACGGCTGCGCTCACCAAAACAAAAATAAAGTCCTCTGCAGTTCTCTGGCAGACGCAGTGCGTTGGTGCAACTTATTTTAGAAAAGGGGCACACGATGATTGAGGTAGATAGCGTCCATTCGACCTTAGAAAAACAGTGTACTCCTCTTCATATTACGTTGACCGCATAAAAGCTAGACCATCCAAACCGTACATTATTAAGCATAAAGATTATAACTTTTCATGGCTTACGACACACTCTCCACTAATTATAGCACAATTCGACCAGGCAAAAAAGTTGGAGATCCTACTGTAACACAGATTAGAGGGTTGCTATACAACTACGAGGAAATTATTGATAACTGAACACTACTGCCCCAAAGAAGGAGGCAAGATTTATATGCAATATCGCTACCATCGTACACAGGGCCGAAAAAAATTGACAAGTCTATGTTTGAACAATTACAATCTTTAAAATTATATAGGTATGCATCGAGACTATCTATCACTTCTTTAAAGATAATCTAAAATACTGATTTTTAAATTATGGGTACTATCTTTGTATTTCAAAGATCTCAACAGTTTTAAGAAAAATTATGATTTTACTAGTAGGAAGTCGTAATTATTGTTTATTAAAATACTGCATTGAGAGGTTCATTTATTTTATCAAAATGTTAACATCATTATTACGGTATTAATTATTACGAATGTATAAGAATAATGTTTGATTTGTAGTTTCTATTTTGTTTTTTACTTTCAACATGTTTATAATTTATTTTTTTTGGGTAATTAGTTACTTGAACATCATGTATAAAACATTTTGTTTGATTATTTATCTATCTATCTTATTCTGCAAATGTTTATTTCTCTTTTACTCTATAACAATTTAGTTAGGTATATCAACTTTTGGCTGGTGAAGATAAAGGTTTGTTCAAAACAGACTATTGGCTTGGTTAAATATGTCTTACGCATAAGTTCAAAATATAATTTAACAATAAAAAAACCAATCATTACCCATTTGTAAAACCCGCTATGTCGAAAATACGCGTTCATTAAAATCCGCTATGTGCTGCCTCTACTACAAAACGGATTTTAAGACTCAAATTAAACCAGCTATGTGCCTATCAGACACAAAAATATTCACTAAGGCTTCAATATTAAAATATCATTTTTTAAAACATCATTATTCTAAATCCGACGTAAGGCTCTAATTTTTTGTTTATTTGCTTTTTAAGAAATGCGAGACACCGTTGAGTAAATCAGTTTTTTCCTTCTCCTGAAAAGTTGTGTTTTTTTACATAGCGGATTTTGCAGGCGCAGCGACGATATACAATAAAATACATACATGTAAGTGAAATTATAAGTAAAACATAGTAATATAAAATAACAAATTAATACTAAAGAGTTATTTACAAATGAAGAAATAAAAAAAAATAAAGACACAGTTTAAAAATTGCGTGTATGTACTAATGTAGTGTACATAGTATTGAATACATATCATATTATTCAATTATAAACACCTTTTTCCCGCTTCCACTCCCACAAAGTCTACTATAAACCATTGAGTCTTTCTATTTTTTTATAATAATTTTCTATGTATAAATGTGTCCATAAAAATGCCCATTGGGCGTATATATAAATAAATATGTTTACAATAAAACGTAGCTTCTGCCGTTTGAATGCGTAAGTACTAGTAATTTCCAGTAATCCGGCGTTCTCAGTAATCCGGCAGTGCTTTGGTCCATCTGCCGAATTACCGAGAGACCGTTGTGTTTGGTAAAATGGTTTATTTGATACGTTTATTAAAATATACTCGAACTAAGAATATAATTCTATGGCTACTACTACTACCACAACTATTACCATCACGCCATTTCCCCGTAAGGGTAGGCAGAGAGAATGGACTGCCACACACGTCTATCCTGGCAAACATTCCTAGCTTCTTTCACATTTATACATCTTGTCATACATGCCCTTCGGTTTTGTCTGCTTTTGACATGACCAGACTTAAGATTTTGGTTTATCTGATCATGCCAAGTCTTCCTTGGTCGTCCTCATTGTTATACCATTCTTTCGTCGTCCATTCGTTCTACGTGACCAAAATCTCTATTCCCTTAAAGTGTAAATTTCACAGCGTTCCGCGTTGTCGATAAAGCAGTGCTTCACAGTTAGAAGGTAAAACAGATAAAACTAAGAGGGCGACATTACGTCAGATTTTTACATGGCCGAAGTAAATAAAGAATAGAAATTGTTGTAATAAATCATGAAAGAAAATTTGAAAAAGATTGCCTTAATAAACTTAAGTGTCGTTTTTTTGTTTTTACTCGTAGGAGTGTTGATAAAAAACGAGTTAGTTTAGTTTGTTTTATGATGTAAAATAGACAGGCACCGTGGCGCCGTTGCTAAGACAGCTAACAGTGAAACTAGCGTCGCGGGTTCGATTCCCGCCAGTTGCAAGAAACAAATCCGAGAAAGATTTTTTCTCAATTGGTCTGGGTGTTGTGGTATATTTTTCATAACTTCCTTCCATATCCTATTTGCCACCTAAAGAAGAGGCTTAGCGGGTTATTCCTTAAAAAAGTAATAAAATTAAAATTTTATGTACAATGTGCAGATATCACGCATTGAAAATATTCAAAAAAAATTCGTAAAGTTCATGTGTTTCCGGTTAAAACTTGAGTTTAAATCTGACCAGTATATTCATATATGTAAAAAACATCACCTACTGCCTCTGCAAAAACGTCGTGAAATAGCGGATATAATTTATTTACTTAAAATTGCCTCTGGTTCAATTGACTGTCCTGAACTACTTTGCAAACTTTCTATCAATGTTCCTTCCAAAGTTTTAAGAAATAACCCTCTTCTTCACATACCTCTTGTTTCATCTAATTATAGGCAAAATTCATATTTATGGCGAACTTTTAATAATTTTAATGTACTAAATAAATCATTTAATATAGATTTATTTGAAAATAATCTTAATAACGTGCGGCGTTTGCTTTCAAAATAACTCGTAGTATTTTTTTTTCTTTTCTTTTAAATTTACATTTAATTACTATTCATTTTATGTTCGAGAATCTTTTTTAACTTACTGTGATGCTACTTGTGAAAACCTGTAATTGGCTTATTTGTTATTTGTTTTGTTATATAAATATGATATAATTATAGCTGTTGGTTATCCAAATAAATAAAATAAAATAATAAAATAAAATAAAGCTTTGTTTTTTTACAGAGGAACACAAGTATTTTATTAGTTAATCAATTAAAAGGAATTAATATTTAATATATCAAATGTTTTCCTCTTCACGTAGGATCCTAAATCATATTAAATTATTATTAAAAAAATAAAATAATCATAATATCAAACAAAGACAGGCGCCGTGGCGCGGTGGTTGGACGGTCAACTGTGAAACTGGCGTCGCGGATTCGATTCCCGCTAGTTACAAGAAAAATGCAAGAAATATTTTTTTTCAATTGGTTTTGGTGTTGTGATGTATTTCTCATAACCTCCTGTAAAGAATAACAAAATATTGTAAAAAATTTAAATAGTTAAAAAAATACATAAATGTTCTTAAAATGCTACTGACACTATTTTTGCCCGTTCATAAGTAGAACGAATAATGGGATTCGTTATTTTTATATTTAGATATGAGGCAGGTAATTTATACGTTGTTTCAGCGTCGCTAAAATGAAAGAAAAAACATACGTGCGAAAGTATTTAACGATCATAGATGCTCCATAAATTCTTTTTTTTATTTAACCGCTATATTTCTTTTGAGTATTATTTTTAGGTAGATTCCTAGTTACTTTAAAAATATGTTTTTGTTATTCCTACATTTTAAAAAGGTGGCCTCTGTGTAGTAATTGGTAATGGCTAAGACACTTGACTCACGCACATAAGGTTCCGGTTCGATTCCCGGTGAGAACACAAAAATCGAATGTGACTTTTCTCAAGCCTGAGTGTTCTGTGTTGTAATTTACCCTTGTAATTGGACCTCCTAGCCTGTTGTGGTGCAAAAAATCCAATAATAATAAAAATAATCAAAACGAATCAGCACGTTGGTTTTAAATTTTTTGCGCTACTACTTTTGTGAAGGTGTACTTGTATAGTGGGATTTGCAGGCTAATGTAATGAGTGAACCCTGACGAAATGACGGGTATGTCTCGAAACCGGTACACATTGTCCAAAACAAACAAAAAAAAACATTGAAAACGTTGGTACTTTTAAAAATTATGGAATAGAAATTATACATAATCTAATATAAAAAGTAAAAGACGCATTACTTAAATAAATAAATATAAAATTAGGCAAATACATAATAATCGTAGTAATAAAAATAAAAAGGGAAAATTAGATTTAAGTTTATATAAGAACATTTACACATTAATATATCATATTAAAAAAAAAAGATTACCTACCAAAGTTTGAATTCAGCTTTGATACAACTTTTTAAGCGCCCTTGAGGTGATTTTCACAAAAATGGCGCTATATAAATTATCCACAATAATAATAATAATAACTTGATGTGCATTTTCTATCATAGTTTTTTTACGAGGAAAAAAATACAGTTTAATGCATAAATTATAATGTATATATTGTTAAATTTTGTTGAGTTCTATACAAATTTCGCACACAAATTACCTTCCTCGGATGAAGTAAATTAGTTGCATGTTTAAACAGGTATCCAGAGAAAGCTCAAGAATTGTTGCTTTATATACAGACCGGAGAGAAAATCGAGTGAAAATAATTGTCCAATATTTTTTATAAGCGGTATCTACATTACTAATCCACATTCTATTCTTATTCGTTTGATTTCTTAGTGCATTTGTTTTTTCTAAAATAAATCTACCAACTGACTGCTCAAACAAGTCTCTTTCTAGGTGATCCGTCATTTCAGTAGTCACAGATCCGTAAAAGAAAATGGCGCCATGCTAACTGCAACACAGACATAAAATGGCGGAGACCGTTGCACTGCTTTTCAAAGAATAGCGTCCGAACAAGGAATGTACTCAAAGCTAAACATAAATACAATATATGCATATATTGTGTTATTCTTCCGCTTAGACTTTTCATTTTCCATAGAATTCATGCATTTGACGGTATTTTAGTGTTTTCTTTGTTCGTTCAATCTCCAAAATTTGTTTTGACGGAAGCTCACAACAACAGCGCAGTTCCTAAATTTATTTACATTGTGGTTCAGTCAATACTCATCTGTTTTTTCTCAGTTAATACGAAGTTAATACGCACAATCTCAAATCAAAACGTTTAATAATTGTGCCAAGAATATATTATAGCGAGTATATTTATTTATTATATTTTATCAGGGACTTTTACAGATATTACATAAAAAATAAGAAGAAGTATATTAACAATACTTGAGGCAATTGAAAAAATCCACTGTCAATATATTTCGCTTGTCTTAGTGCCCTGTCAGGTATCCTCAAAGTTAGCAATCACTCTGGCGTAGGACTCTCTGTCCTGTGCTGCCCGGTAAATCTGCTCCACGGTCCTGAAGTCAGTCCGATCTCGTATATTTCGCAGCCAGCACATTTGTGTTCTTTCAGCCCCTCGGTGACCCTCAATCTTGCCCTTCAAAATTAAATAAAGCAGGTGATACTTTTTTCCGCGCATTATATACCTTAGGTACGAAATTTTACGAATTTTTATGGTGGTTAAGAGTTTTTTGGTCGTTTTAGCTCGACTTAAGACTTCTGAGTTCTTTATCAGGTCTGCCTATGATATCTTAAGCACTCTGCGATGAAAATCACATCTCCTCCAGCCTGTTCACAGTGTTCACCTTCAGACTTTCTAGACTTTCACTTTCAGACCTTCCCTTTGACATGACCAGACTAGAGATTTTGTTTTATCTGACCATGCCACGCCATTCTTGGTCGTCCTCATCCTACGTTCGTTCGTTATCGTCATATGTGCCTATATTTTTTACCATTCTTTCGTCACCTATTCATTCTATATGACCTTACCCTCTTAGTGACCCTTTCTGAATCATAAAAATAATACCTGTCTCAGATTTGCACCCTCGCCTAATTTCTTCATTCGCGACCCTATCATACATTGATTTCCCACGTATCAAGTTATGTAATCGCATTTCAACCGCGTTCACTGTGCTTTGATACTTTCTTTGCTAGTAATGCACGAAAACACTTTTGAAACAAGAATTTAATTTCGACTTAAAAAGGGATTGCAAATTGAAAACTAGTAAAGCTTATTTAAAGGTAAGTGACCTGTCAGATTTTGACTTTAATGCGTCAGGCTATATTCTCTTCTATTTTCGTTTTCTATTGATCTTTTGAACTGAACATAATTACCGGTTATCGGTTCCATACCTGGCTACTACCAAAGAGCACCGCCCTCTTGTTCAATGGCTAATGAGCAACAACTGACAGTTACCGCTGAAGAATTTCATTACCAGTAATGACGGCTCACGGTTAAGCGTGCGTGGAACAAACGGTGCATGATAATATTAATGGCTCAAGTTGATATTTTCAAAGAACTGTTTTGATCTTTTGTAAGTCTATCTTTGTGAGAGAACGTAACTATTTTGAATGTAGTTTCATGTCCTTTGAATAATAATTACCCATTTCCAAATGACTTAGTATTTTGTGGTCGTCTCTTTCAATTTCTTAGCACAAAATGAATTTTTACGAAATGTGTAATTTCAAGAAATATATTTATGCACTCAAGACAGCGATTTATCTTCCATTGAAAAATATTCATGCTACGCATACTTAGTTATTGGAGCAGGTACCGTATATATTTTTTAATAAGTTTAATTATATCTTAAATATAAAACGACTTTGTTTTTTAACATTTAATTTATTAAAATGAATAACTGCAAAGTTAGTTCTTCAAATAAAAATTTTACTAAAAGAAATATTTACAAAAAAAATAAAATAATTATATCTAATTTTCAACTACTTAATAATGTCCGTCTCTTAGTTTATTAGAGGTTAACCGCTATATAAATTATCCAACTATAATAATAATAACCTATTTACCTATCATGTATAAAGTTGCGGGTTCATTTCTCGGTAAGTTAAATTCCACGTTTAAGTAAGAGCCACGGTCGGTTGCATCAAAAAAGTTGAGTTAAAGTTCAATAAAAGTTACATTTTCGTTAAAATGGGTTGCTTAAAATAACTTTTTTTTTTTAAATTATTTTTCCTGAAATATTAAATAAATATATTCATTTTCCAATAATTAGGTACTTATTAACCAGGTTTTTTAACATGTTGGACCCTGACATAAAGACGTCTTTCAGTTGCAATAAATATATGAAAAAAATGAGCAGGTGGATCAAAAGTAGACCTTTTTATATCCTGTGAATTGTTTCTTAGGCAAAATATTTTGTCTGTTTTAATTTTAGTTATTCGTTATTTTTTATCATTCTTTTATATTTATAATTCAATTTTTATTATTTTTAGTACTTATTTGATGAGATCCTAAATTTGTCGCAACTTAGAGGGAAAACATTTTTAATACGGTAATATGAAAGTCTAGGCATTTACAGGGCTTATGACATGTAATTGGCTGGTTTAAGTAGCCACTTTACACACTGTGTAATGACAAGTCATAAGCCCTGTAAATGCCTAGACTTCCATATTCCCTTCTCAAAAATGATTTCCCTCTCTGTTGCGACAAATTTAGATCTAAATAACTCCCTAGGAAGGAAACCCAGCCATCTGCTAACATTTTAATAAAAAAATAAGATAATAAAAAAATAAAAATCGGGTTTTGTCCTGTGGCTAGTGTCTCGGACTCACGGATCAAAGGTCCGTGGTTCGAATCCCACTCTACCCCAACTTGATTCCCATTTTCTAATAGTGAGTTATTTTCAACTCGTTGAAAATAATGGCCTTTAAAATGAAATATTTGGGTAAATCATAAGAACCCAAATATTTCTTTTTTTTTTAAATATTAAAAAACAATTTATCAAATGGATGCCGATTCGAATAAATAAAACTGCTATTTTTTTTATTGTTTAAATGGTTTGTTTAACTGACTTTTTTCATTAATCCATTTTTTTTTAAATTTGATGAGATGAAAATAACTTTGAAAAAAAAATATTTTGTCGGTTCATATGACCCTAAATAATATTTTGTCTATATTGCTAGATGGTTTATTTTATTATGCACAAATGCAATGTGAACATGATTGTAGTTAATATGTTCAGTGTTTGTATTCCTCGAACGAATGAAGCAAATTATGGTTTGTTTACAGAAAATATTCTTTGTTAGGTAGTTTAATAAATAATTAATTTATGAATGCAAGACCCTTCGTTAAGCCACGTTTAACAATGCGGTCTTTGTGTACTCATATACTCGTAGCTGTGTGCAAACCATTACCGAATATGTCTTGTAAATCCCTTTGCGCTGACAGCATGCAAAACTAGACTTTATTAGCATCATGGCATGCGATGTACCTTAGGTAGCCTTAAAAGGAATACTGACTGTTAAGAGTCACTGTCCTATGATATGGTATATAATCCGAAAAATTCTTAGAGATATATTATCTAAAATTAGAATGTATGAAAAACTGTTAATAAAATAAATAATTCATGTTATTTGAAGCATATGTTTGTTTTTTATAGTTGATAAGATTGATAATGAAGAAGTTCAGTCCTACGGGAAATTATTTTTGTGTGCAAACCATTACCGAATACGTCTTGCAAATCCCTTTGCGCTGACAGCATGCAAAACTAGACTTTATTAGCATCATGGCATGCGATGTACCTTAGGTAGCCTTAAAAGGAATACTGACTGTTAAGAGTCACTGTCCTATGATATGGTATATAATCCGAAAAATTCTTAGAGATATATTATCTAAAATTAGAATGTATGAAAAACTGTTAATAAAATAAATAATTCATGTTATTTGAAGCATATGTTTGTTTTTTATATTTGATAAGATTGATAATGAAGAAGTTCAGTCCTACGGGAAATTATTTATAAAAAAATATATACGTTTTCGTATATAATTATCGATTTTAGTTTATAAACTGTCCAAGAATTCTTTCAACTTTTGATGGTATTGCCCTCACGGTGTCTTTTGACAATAATAATAAAAGATAATTTAACAATGTTTGATTATGTCCAAATGCTTGCAGACTGGCTGGATTTCCTCCCTAGGGAGTTGTTCATATTTAAATTTATTTCAACAGAGAGCGAAAAATTTTCTGAGAAGGGAATATGGAAGTCTAGGCATTTACAGGGCTTATGACCTGTCATTGGCTGGTTTAAGTGGCCACTTTACACACTGTGTAACATTCACCATTCTGCCCATGTTTGAACATCCACATTTCCTAAACTCTTCCATCTTTTGACTTTTGTGAAGTAAAAGAGCTGAAACCTTTATCACGTGGGTGAGATTCATCCGGCTGAACCAAATCACCTACTAGGCAACGCCTGAAAACAATTTTCCAATTTTTATAGAAGATGAATCTCACCCACGTGATAAAGGTTTCAGCTCTTTAACTTCACAAAAGTCAACAGATGGAAGAGTTTAGGAAATGTGGATGTTCAAACATGGGCAGAATGGTGAATGTTACACAGTGTGTAAAGTGGCCACTTAAACCAGCCAATGACAGGTCATAAGCCCTGTAAATGCCTAGACTTCCATATTCCCTTCTCAGAAAATTTTTCCCTCTCTGTTGAAATAAATTTAAAAGATAATTTAGCTTAGACTGTTTCGTCGGCCTCGGGTGTAATGGTCAGCGCGTTTGCCTGCCATGCAGGAGGTCTCGAGATCGATTCCCGATATGGTTGACATAAAAATATTTATTTAAAAGGGTGTTTTAACGCAGGAATATTTTGTAGTCCCTGGACTGGTACCGGAATCGTTACGTGAAGGTAAGACTGATCATCTTACCTTCACGTAACAAAAAAGTTATCAAGATACGCTGCAATTAGTGTACCAATGCAGTGCACTATGCATCATTAGGTGCAGAAAGGGAATGATGATGATGTTTCGTCAAAAATAAAAAAAAATCACCTCAAGCTCGCTGAAACACTTATGTATCTTGGTATTATTGTACTTATGTATCTTGTCTGAAGAAACATCTCCTTTCTCTTCCTTAATCTCTCTTCCTTTCCTATTTCCTCTTTTTTCCCCTTTCCCATTTAGTAATAGTTTTGATTTAAGGTAATTTATAAACAAATACGTTTATTTCTATTTCTAAATATCTTTAGCTATTTAATCTTTATTTTCTATTGAATATGTTCTGTAACTTGAATTATAAAAATTGAACTTTTATTTTATTGGTTGGTTGGAAGAAATTGCCATTTGGCAATAAGCCCGCCAATGTACAAATAACATTATGTACAAAAAATTAAATAAATATTATTAAAAACAAATTCAGCAAATTACACACACGTTCGATGTTTTGAGTTTAATAATTAATTTGCACAAAAATATAAAACCAACACGACATGCATTTTAATAAGCACATGCACTAATAATAATTAATAATAAATTTTGGTACATTCAAAACTTCACATTTCAGAGGGCTGAGTATGGCCCGCAGGCCGGGGGTTGCCCGCGTGCTCAGATGCTGAATCGTAGTTTCAAACCGCTGGATGTGAATTTCATAAGTCATCGTTGAAGCAGTGTAATCAAATTAAGTCGTTATGATGACGAGTCGTGGGCGTACTGTGAACAGATTTATTATAATCTGGTTGACATCTATAAATTAATGGACGCTTCAAATGCACCCTTTGATGCTTTTGTACAGTATATTATCCCTTGTTAATGCGTGGATGCATGTGCTCCAAATATGCATTACCTCAATAGTTTGAAATGGATCTTTCCTTACCTATCTTGTTGAAATAAATAAACCGCAATTTCAACATAATTTAATGCAAGGCATTTTATTTACACGACTTGTATATCAGGGTATTAGAAGCAAACTTAGAATACTCCATTAAAGTTACTGAGATATTTGCGAAAAACTTTAAAAAAGAGTTGTGAGATTTCTCATTATAAATTATTCTCAAAGCATCCTATTAATTCCCATCTACAATTCCGTCTTCGTCTCTAACTCACATAGTGTCTATACGACTCGACTGTGGAATCGTCTCTCATCCAGTTTTAAAGATGTTTCTGCAGTATCTCTATTTAAATCACGTCTCAAGAAACATCACCGTTGTCTTCCTTAATCTATCATCCTTTCCTCTTTTCTCATTTCTCTGTATTTCCTTTTCCCATTGAGTACTAGTATTTATTTTACGTCATTTATATACAGAAATCACTACGTCAATAATTATGCTTCACCGACTCAATGGAGAATGCCAACTTTGCGGTGTCAAGTAGTATAATTGAAATCTGTTTTTGCAATACGGTTTTGAATTACGCTATTATTAGGATAGTTGCGTTTTTATGTACAGTTTATTTTGACATCAATAGCTAATTTTTCGGTTTTGGTGGCAATCTCTAAGTTTGCCGTTAACTGCTTACGACTTTTATGTTAAAATTATTTAAACTTTTAAAATAAGATGACAACTCATGCTCGCAACTATTGCAGGGATCAACATAAAATGATTCGAGTACATGCAATTCCTGACGTTAAAATTATTCAAACTTTTTTTTTTTTATTAAGTTTCATTCATTTTAACAAATAAGTAACATACAAAATTGTATTTTTGTTCCCGCAAAGCCGAAGCTTGTCTGCGGGTTACATTACATTTAAAAAAAAAAAATATAAGTAAGTTTAATAATAATTAAAGAATAAAATATATTTATGCACTTAAGTTTCACTTGCTGTTTAATAATTTTTTGACTATTTTTTAAAATAAAATTAGGTATTTTTCTTCACGATTTTCAGCTGGTATTAAATTGTACAGTTTTGTTACTACACTACCCATTGTTCTATCACCATAGTAGTTTTTCTGTCGTGGTACCATCAGCTGCTGTGCCGATACTTGTCGGGTCATGATCTGGTGGTTTATTTTGGATTTAAAATTGCAATCGAGGAAATGATCTGTCACTATCTTATACTGACACTGTTTGTTAATTGGCAAAACGTTAACAAAATCAAATAATATTTTATTGTTGTCTTTTGCCTCATTCTTTATTTTTACAGGTACGATTATTTTTAAAATTTGTACCTGTAAGTTCAAGACTCTATCCGTATAAGATTTAAAACTTAATCCCCATATTCTTAATCCATATTGAATAATTGGGTCAACTAGCCCCAAGTAAACTAGTCTCAGCACTGGGTATGGTATGTATGGTTTTAAATGGTACATGTTAAGTAGGCAAACTCTTAGCTTATTGCAAACTGTTTTTATCTGTTCTTCCCAATTAAAAGTGGAATTTAAAATAAGATGACAACTCATGCTCGCAACTATTGCAGGGATCAACATAAAATGATTCGAGTACATGCAATTCCTGACTGATTGAACTAGTTGGCTAAAAACAATCATTTTCGTACTGTCTTTTTGTGTTGGATTTTACACAATCGATTAAAAGAACTTGTTATATATTTTTTTGCTGTACTAATAAATTATTGTGATGTTGCGCTTTTAATGACACTCCTCGACTGTAATTGCCGTGTCGCGAAGCGCAGCCATAACTGTTTCCAATTCCCCATACGATGCCGGAAATGCTCGCCCATTTCAATGGAGGAAGTGAACTCATAAGTCATCCACACTTCGGATGTGCAACGACGGGGCTTTGCACCCGTCGGAAATAGAAAAAAGCTACATGCAGAAAAAAGTTACCAAAATTTTTCATCACGTGATACTTTTTATCAATGTAGCATAAAAACGAAAAAATACTTGTACCCAAAGCCTTAAATTCTACAAATCATCATCTTTCCCCCATTTCGCACCCATTGGTGCATAGGGCTAAAGAGTACTGTCTATGTGTTCCTACAGCAAAGACAAGAACTCCACGAAGCATGCGGTGTTATCTCTCCTGATTTTTATTTTTTATTGGTTGTTGCTTTATTCTTTACCTTGCTAATAATGTAGATGGTTTATATTTCAAAGAAGTGGTTTTTTCTGCAATTCTTTTACTTTAAATTTAGCTGAACTATTGAGATCAGGAAGGAAATACTAAAGTGGGCTAATCAGGAACTTCTCTATCTCTCCTAATTAGAATGACACATTTGCCATGTCTGCCTAGATTATGCCATTTTACCTATTGTTCATTTAATAACTAAATTCTAAGATTGCTTGGGTTGCGTTAATTCAATGAAATGTACATCATTAATGTCAATATATTAGGGCTTACATATGCCTGTTGATTGGCTTAATAACTTATTTTTTTTAAATTAAAAAATAATAAAAAATTGTACTCTAAATTAGTACACATGATGCAATTTATTTAGATCGTCGGTAACTTGAAGGTAAGGTGATCAGAATAAATCTTTATGTGCCAGTGTAGCAGAGACAGCAAAATATTTCAGTGAAATGCGCTTAAAATGATTATTATTGACCCTGCTAGGAATCGATTCTGGTAAGTTAGTGAGAATACTGTATTCTTCATACGCCTGGACCCGAAAAAGTTCTATAAAAGGGTACCTACTTATTTTTAATCTGTTATTGGCATATACGAAATTCGTTTAACTTTTTTTTCTGCCATATTTGTAACTTTGGGGATATTTTAGCATTTATTTCTAACGGAAGAAATCAATTAAAAACTTAAACAATCAAAACATTATTTTATGGAGATGTTTTTATCATTTAAAGGATATCTTAAACCCTATGAAAACTTTTATATTTTCAATTAAAATATAATAATTGAATAGTTAGGCTCAAAAGAGGTTTAAGATAAAATATTTGCTTCGTAGTTCAGAGTCATATAGTACGAAATAGGTACTAGTAAACTGAGAACAGATTCTAAGGCTGGAATTTTAAGTCAATTCAATACAGAAATAAATATTTCCATATAATTTGCACTTTTCTTGAGAATTCTGACTACGCAGATTAATCAGTAATTAGTTAAGTAGGTTAGCGGCTTACTTATTAATAAACTTCAGTGAATTCCTGACATCCTCAAACTATGAATGCGCTTCTGTAAATAGGAGATGAGGTATTGCAGAAACAGTTTTAATAATAATTAGTTTAATTACAAACGATCTCGAATTCATGAAAAGGGTTCAGGTATATGATATTCATATCCCCTCAAATTGTTTTGTTTTCGTCTTCTATTACGCGTTTGTAATAACGTTATTGGTGATCTTTCGATTTTATTCGGCGGAACTAAGGGACGCTGGATTGACGTGGGTGGAAGCGAGAGTGCTGGCTAGCGATAAGGTCTCCTGGAGGCACCTGGTGATGTCCACATGCTCCACTTAGGAGCTGATGTGGAAAAGGAGAAGAGAATAACGTTATTTACTCGTATATCACTTAATTGTTTGATTTAGTTTATTAGCCTTTATTATAAGAATTAGACTGTGGTCCTGTGGCTATTGTCTCGGACTCACAGATCAAAAGTCTGTGGCTTGATTTCCATGTGTATATTAGTGAGTTATTTACAATTCGTTGAAAATGGTCATCAAAATTAAATACTTTCCACGTATAATAATATACGGCTGATTTATACAGAGTCGTTTTTGTGGAAAATCACTTTAAGGGCCCTAAACAATACTAATTTTAAAATTGAGGGTATGATAAACAAAAGAAATAGTGGTTTAGTTGAGATTTGAACTGTCTGGGCTGTAGATGATTCGCAAGTCTAAAAGCAATTGGTTCAAGGCAGAGGGGTCGGCTACGGTAAAACCACGTACTCAACAAGCTTGCCTCTGCCTGAATCGTGAAAGGATTTCAATATTGCCCAGCAGAGCTTATATTTCACTATCTCTGAGCTTTTAAGCCAGAAGCAAATCTCAAAAATGTGATAATGTTTTTTTTCTTTTGTAATAAACCTTGCAGGCCTCCATCATTATTCATTAGACAGTTTCAATCTCTCTCTTCAAGAAACCACAATGTATCTTGATGAGTCACACAAATATTTACTTACCGTAAGTGATTGCTCTTAGAAAATAAGTTCTGTAATTCATATTAAAACTAGACAATACGGCATTAAAAAATGTTCCCACCGTTGGTATTTAGGATCCATCTATGTGCATTGTTGTAATGACTGTTCTGAATGAAACACAATAATTGTTGTCTTTGGTAATCTGTGATTACTTTCTGAGTAAGAATTTTATCTTGATCACAGCAAATTTATGCGAAATTCTTATGAAATTACAAAGCAGTTAATTCGCCAGTTTTACTGTAATGCAAAAACGAACTAATTACACGTTTCTATAAAGTTGTTTTCAACCACGATGTAATTGTTAACCCTGGAGGTATAATGATTTTTCTGCTGTTTTCTTTATTTATTAAACAATAGTAGGGGAATAGGGGGCTAGTTGTTACAAAAAAAAAGTTGAATATCTGACAGCTGTTTATTTTGAGACCCATCATATTGATTATATCTTAATGTACATATATTAAAATAAAATAAAACGATTTCGGAGTCCTGGTACCGTCCCTGATATATGGGAGCAAAGTATGGACTTGGAAAAACAGAATGTTGTCGAAATGCAATCTCTCAGGCGATTGTGTGGTAAAACTATGTACGATAGGTGCGCAAATGTTGAGATCCGTACATTATGTAAGGCTGAGACAAGCATTATCGACAAAATCAAGAAAGGAGCTCTGCGATGGATTGGACATGTAGAACGAATGGACAGCGAAAGAAAGATGGATGCAGAAATAGAGGAAGACCGAGAAAGACATGGCATGACCAAATTCAACAAATACTTAAAGATGGACATCTCAAAAGCCGGAATAATCGGCGCGCGTGCATGAAAAGATGTATGAATGTAGAGGAAGCGAGATCTGTATGCAAAGATATAGTGTTGTGGTGTTCTATCCTCTCTGCCTACCCTTACGGGGAAACGGCATGATAGTTTTTTGTTTTGTTTGTTGTTTAAAACGATTTACATGTGTTCTTACAAAGTCCACAAAAATAATTATAGTGTTTAAAAAAATATACTAAAAGAAGGTGGGGACATGTTTTTACGAACTAAAACAAAAATTAAACATGTATGTAATTGTTAACAGTAATATGTAGAATATATATAATAACATGTAATGATATAATAGCAAAGCTTATGTATGCTGTAAGCTCCTTTTCCCGATTGACAGAAAATATTTGCCGAGGTTTGTTGTAACCCGCTATGTTAGAAGTGGTTGGACCATTCTCTTGACGTTTTACGTAACGATGTAATGTCATAAAATTTACTTTGTATGCTTCGGCAGCTCTTCGAATAGATATTTTTTTCTGTTACTTCTTTAGCTGCTTTTTTGTAGGTCTCCTAGGAAATTTCACCTCTTTTGTTTTTTTTAAATGTCCGTATCATTGTTATATAAAATCTTGAACGATAATAATAAATGTTTAATAATTTTATATAATTATGCTATTTGAAGTAAAAGGGAAACGTTGTGGAGCTAGTTGTTACAGTAACAACTTGCCCCCCCCATTGTTGTAACAACTAGCCCCTCTGATCCAAAATAAAAACAAATTGTTATAGTATTAACACGGAAAGTGTTATTATTTCGATATATTATCCGAATGTAAGCAGAGACATGTAGAATTGTACCAATTTACTTTGAATCAACTTACCTCTCGTTGGTGAACAATTAATCTTCAAAATCAATCAACGAAAGTTACTTTTAGATACGAAATAAAATATAATCGATTTTATTTTAACTACGCACGACCAGCAAGAGTGTCGTTCCGTTGAGCATCGCGGACACGATACCTAGACATGCTGTGCGACACGTGCGTCACAGAACCTAGTGATGGGGGAGTTATTTAGAATGTAACAACTTGCCCCCGTAACATCTAGCCCCGCCTTCCCCTACATCTGGTACGTATTATTTAAAACGTGAACGAGGAATTGGTCCTCACGTGTGTCCAGTGCCGGGGACTTTTATTTTTTCTTTTATTTTAACTTTATAACTTTTTTTTATGTAGGAGGCGTAACTGCGACCTATTTTTTATAACTTTTATCAAGTAAGTCGTGTCTTTGTAAAAGCCCACTGAGCGTTGATGTAAAAATTGTGTATGCCGCTCGCACCCAAAAATGTCAGATATATTTGGTTCATAACTTACACTTCAGTAAAACTAGTTTATATTCACCGGCTTTCTCCTCCAGTTTACAGCGGTAATCTTCACGTATATGTCGAGTCCCCTGACAATCTTTTTATAACGTAGGTGTCCCGGACACCTGATCCAAAGTCTTGGCTCGCCTAGAGCCGTCGCGTCACTGGCGGTTTTATCTAGGTACCCAGTACCAAAGTATCATACTTCACGAGTACCAAAGCACTTAAAGCCTGGGTAGTTTACAGAGGCGGGCCGTGGCGCTAAAAAACATAAAATAAAAACATCCTATTGAATACCTTTAACTTGTTGAAACTAACTTAGAGAAGAAAAATTACGGATTGATTAAATTTATTTATTTATTTATCTATTTTATTAGGTAAACAAACAGTTTGTACACAAATATTGCCAATTTCTTTGTATATTAGTGTAAGAAACTAACGCACACACCAAAAACATTGTAAACACTTAATAAAATAATTTAAATTATGTTCAATATAATAAATGTAAAAGAAACGAAATTAAAAAATATGTATATAGTAATAAAATTAAATATCTGCTTCTCTCAAATTATTTTTAATTTTATTTTTTACCTTATTCTAGGTATTGTACATTGTTTCAAATAATAGTTTGTTGACGCGTTTTCTGTGTAAAACAGAAGATTTTGTCTTGTCGGTCTAGATGGCACACGGAATGGAAGTCTTTCAAGTAGGTTAGGAGAATCAATTTTATTATTTATTAATTCGAATAAAAATAACTGGTCTAACATTATTCTTCGATTTTTAAGAGAGTTTATTCCATGTTACTACATACTTTCAGCATGGTTAGAGAAGTTAATGTTTAGTAGTAAGTTAATTTGTAGTCGACCTGATTTTAAAAAAAATGTTGGACCCTTTCTAGTCTATTAATACTCACATTATAGAAAGGTGACCAAATAGGAGTACAGTATTCTAGCTGGGGACGAACAAATTTAATTAAGATTGTCAACTTTACATGCAACTGCCCAAAACTATAAGCACTCATTAACAAGCTGGATAAATGACTCGTCAAGTACCTCTATTTAATTGCAACCATTAGCAAACGGAATAATACTATCCTGAAAATTTAAATGTTTTAAACTATTCTTTTATTGTAATATTTAAACCTTATAAATTGTATACATGGACAATGTCCGTTAATAAATAAATAAATAAATAAATAAATAAATAAATGAATCGTTTTATCTATATAGGTTTAAATTAAGGAATTATGACTATTGTCCATGCGACGATATTTCTTCACAGAGTATCGAACATCTGTTATTTCAGTGCCCATTTTTCAGTTTACAACGCCATAATCTTGAAACAGAATGCAGGAAAGATGGTATATCCTTAACAGATATTCACACTGTAGTTAAAAATAGTTATCACGCGCCATTGTTCTTGAACTTTGCAACAATAGTGATTGGACTCATAAAGGTAATAAACCAAAATCAGTGATCGAACATCCCATTTCCAAGACAAACAAAAACGATTTTTTCCGAGTACCTTAGCCTTGTACATGACATGTAAGGCTACTAAATACAGGGGTCCAAATATATATTTAAAAAATATAAAATACCTTGAATCGACTCCATGTACTCGGCAATAACTATTCTGAAATTGCTGATATTTTTAACATATGGTATAGTTTAAACAAATCAACTGTATTTAATTATTTCAAAGATGGTGAACGGTAACTCGGAAATAACCGAATCCAACTGTTGTGTAGATTTGATTTTTCACTCTTCTCGCAAAAGTGATATTATCTCAGATTCGATTTTTAATGGCTGGCTGCCTTCTGCATAACTACGTTCAACTGATGACGTCACACAGCATCCGATGACGTCATACTTGACTCCCTTATTTCTCTTCAGATTTTAATTATTTTACTTTCATTTAATTGCTATTTTTTAAAATCCATGAGAATTGCCCATTACGGTGGAGCCTCGGAGTAATAATACGCCACCAGCTTATAAAGTCTCCCATGCGAACAAAAAACATTATTTAATTATCAATCACGAAGTTAGCTGCAGTTTACAGTAATACAAGGGGCAGTCGGTACTTAGGTCGAGAATTGCAAGTACAAACCGAAACCGTCCGTTTCACATTTGTTGTTAGACCAGAAACCAAACCAAAACTTTGGAACGCTGTTGTTCTATGCAATCGAGCGAAAAGGGCGTCTCGATAAGCGGGAGCGAATCATTACTCTGAAAGTAAAGTGGTATTTTAACATTTTTAAACAGAGATGAAGAATATTTTAGAGTAGATAATATAGAAGTCTAGGCATTTACAGGGCTTATGACCTGTCATTGGCTGGTTTAAGTGGCCACTTTACACACTGTGTAACATTCACCATTCTGCCCATATTTGAACATCTGTATTTCTTCCATTCTTTCATCTGTTGATGTTTGAAAACGAATCTTTTGAAAACAAAGATTTTTAATAAATAAAAAATTTGCCATTCATTACAGCTAAAAAAAAAGGGTTTTTGCAATGTGCGGATCTGAAAAGAGGTCACAAGACCTTTAAAACAGATTCGGGTAAGTGGGTGAGGCTTTCAATGTTGATGTTTGTGAAGTTAAAGAGCTGAAACCTGTATTTATGCGGGTGAGATTCGTCCACTTGAATTATTTCACCTACATACTGGGCAACGCCTGAAAATTATATTTTTTTCAGTTTTTCATGAGCCAGGTCGATTTATCAACAATATTATGAGTTTGTCCAAATTTTTGTTGACAAGGACCGGATTCAACTCTGGGGAGCTGATAATATTAACATATTACAACAGAGATGAAGAACATTTTAGAGAAGATAATATAGAAGTCTAGGCATCAACTGGGCTTTGTTTGAACTTCGGACATCCGATCTTTGATTCCATCTTCGGACATCATCAACCCATGTATGGGACATCAATCTTACGCTCTATTGCCTGTGTTAGGTGTCTGAAATATTGTATCGAAAAACCACAAATTTTATAAATATTTCACTTTGACCATTCCGGAATCTGACTCTCGGCCTCAAGTTTAGTATGGTAGACATCATTAGGGAATATTAGAACGTGCTTTTTCTTTGAATTAGTTTTACAGCAAAAATATCCGAAATATCTCGTATACACAAAAGAGATAATCTAATAAAGTGGCAATTCGTGCCTAATTGAATCTCGCATAAAGTAAGTTTCTTTATTCGTATATACTTAGGTTATTCATTGGCTGTAACTATGTGACCAATAGCAATCATTCATCCTTTGTGAGTTCAATTCGGGCCGCTTTATTTATTTGGAAGTTCAAGTTCATTGTCATGTATCTGTACTTAGAGTTAACACGCGAGGTTTGTCAGCAATTCTTATCTAAACCAATTTTACCTACGTATTACGTAGGAAAACTAGGCCAACTTTGCAAGTTAAATACTACTTACTTATTTTTTGTACAGGCGGATGAAAAATACAGTTCTTTGTGTGAAAAGAGGGAACTGGCGTAGATAATTGGTTTATGACGTATGTACATGAGTAGTTATACCTAATTAACGAGCAGCCTGTTAGCCACATGTCCGGCGATACCTACAATCTACAAAAGCTACCCTTCGGATATCTTCTTTATTTCGTTAACCATCATGTTGTCGGGTTGTGGTCCCGTGTCTAGTTTTGCGGACTCACGGATCAGAGGTCCGAGGTTCGAGCCCCACTCTACCCCAACTCAATTTCCATTTTTGAATAGTGAGTTATTTACAACTCTTCTTCTTCTTCTTCTTCTTTTCTTTATAGACAGCCGAAGATAACTCTGTTAACTTCCCTTTGTAATCAGGGCCCTGATCCCAACACTGAAAGAGAGAATAGAATCACCTTAAAAGCAGAAAAAATCCACCTTAAGAAACATAAACCATGTACATAATTAACTCATGTTTAAAATAAACTACTAGTAACACTCACATCCACACATAGAAACGAAATATAACTACACCACTAACAAAATTCAGACAGCGGTAATAAAATCGTTAATGTACAAAAATGTACCTACTGAATTTTTGCATTACAATAATTGTTATATTATGTTTTTTTACGAATATTATTATTGTTTTTTTTTTCGCTTTCCGACTTGTTTTCTGATAATTCAACTCCCACAATCTAAAACGTAATTTCAAAACACGATAAAATTAGGTACAATTCGTTTTAATTTCCTTTTCGACTCCGGAAATTAAATTTTATAAAATCGTACTTAAGTAGGCAAAATAAATTAATCGAATTACTTTTCAATCTTTGATCGATCCGTGTTGTACCTTGTATAAAAACAAGTACACCTGGATATAATGCTTTTTATATTTTCCAATCATTTTATAGATTATCTCTACCTTATAAGCGCCATAACGCCCATAGACTAGAGGATTTGATCAATATCTACGTAGGATTCCCATCATGATCGACAATTGAATTACACGTTTAATATCAAAATTGATTTTGAAAGGTATTGGTTTGAAAGGCATTGGATAAATAATAACATGATTCATCTCGGTCCGTATTACAATGTGAAGTTTACATTTATCTTCAAATAAAATTAAGTTTTTTGTATAAAAAATTAACGCTAAAATATTTTATTTCTAAACATGTTCAAATACAAGTCACCGATGAAGATATGTACTTTAAATTTTTATACATTTTTTTTTTTTTTAAATAAAAACCTTTATTAGCATAAATAAAACAATTAACAATACATTCAGTATAAAAATGGGACACGTAAGGTTGAACTTGCCAAAAAAGAGTCTGGCTCTTGTGTTTGGCAAGTTTACAAAATAACATAAAAAAGAAACAAAAAATGCAATCCAAAATAATAATAGAATAAATAAAAAATTAAACAATTTTTATAAAATTGAGAAAATATAACACTAAATAATATTAAAATAAAAACACTAAATTTATAAATTTATAAACACAGGCATATATTAAACATACATCTCCATTTTCAAAATACAGTTAATGTTAATTATGTCAAGAAGCTTTTCTTTAATTTATCCTTAAATTTTCCGTAATTTATTTCTTGACGTAGATTTGGTGGTAAATTATTGAAAAGCTTCCGTCCTATGTAAGTATAATGATTTTTGGCTGTGGTAGTTTTAGTTCTCTGTAGAGCAAGGCATCCTGTTCTTAACCTTCCCGAAATACGGTCCGAAATATTTTCATACAATAAATTTCATACAATAATTTCTAAAAAATAGCGTTTGTTATCGCAGCCCTCGGCCTCGATTATGATGGGAAGATGAAGACGTCATACCTTCACCCTGACGGTATAGTTGAAGATAAATTCTCTCTAGTGATTACAAAGATATACTACCGACCCCCCACCTTCAAGTTTTGGGTAGGTAAATTGATATGAAAGAAGGAGAAGCGTACGTAACGGTACACATATCTACGCACCGAAATGACAGCTTCAGTATGACGTCACAGTTGAAGATAAATGTCTCCCAACCGACTACTAAGATACACTATCGATCCCCCGGACCATCAAGTTTTGATGTAAGTACATCGGTTTATACCGACAGGTCCAGAACCCTTCTATACGTTTATCTACGCTTTAAAAGTGTCAAAAATTTTGTTCCACCCAGAAATTTTTCTTTTATTTACTTAAAATTTTAATCGTTTTGAGGTTTGCACTTTTTTCTTAAAAGCCTATTCATAATATAGGAGAGAAATAAGTAAATTTTGAGGTCGAATTAAATTCTGACTTAACTGTCAGTTTTCGAAACGAGTGGCTAGATGCGAAAAATAATGTCGCCAGATTCTGCCCTATCAACATACAAGAGTATCTAGGCGTAAGAAAGTTTCCACTGTAAAAAAATAATTCGTTATAATATTGTTTCCGTCTGTTTTACTATCTTCCGGAGTGAACGTATTGGGACGTTAAAGGAGCTTTGTAGTCGCTCGGTAGATAAATACAGGCTATTGTTAAGCATATCATCTTGGCGAGTGCCAAAAGTCTTTTAAAAATCATGTTCAAGCAAGCATTTTTTTCTTGAATTGGGATTTATTGGAGTTTATAATCGCTTTAAAGTGGGCACTTTCTATCACAGAAGCCTTTTTTAAATATAAATGAGAACTATTTTAAATGTTGATAAAGTAAGGAACGTGGACTAATTTTCGCGGTCATTCATTGGTTCGTTTCGATCATATGATTTTTACAATGAGAACGTTTTTTTTTTTTTTTTGCACCACAACAGGCCAGGAGGCCCAATTACAGTGGTGAATTACATTACAGAACAACCAGGCTTGAGAAAAATCACATTTTTAAATTTTTGTGTTCTCACCGGGAATCGAACCCGGAACCTTCCGCGCGTGAGTCAAGCGTCTTGACCACTACACCACGGAGGCCGCCGATGTGGATATGGCAAGTAGGTAGCAACATACCGAGGAAGATACAGATAGTACAGAAGTTAAGTATACCGTATCGATATATACAGATGAAGATAGCGTTCATAATTGAGACCTTGGGCTTCAGTGCCTTCGTCGGAAACTCGTAATTAAATATGTTAAGAAAAAAAAAACTGTAAATATTCTATTTTTTAAACAGAAAATTTATTTTTATTTTGTTAATATAATTGAAGATAAATGTTAACTCCCCATTGTAATACGGGCCCCGGTATGCCAAACAATGTCCGATAGACAAATTGCTCCTCATCTTACAAATTGAAAAGATAATGATAAAAAGCATTATACGGTATTTGTTTGTTAACAATTTAAGATATAATCTTATTCAATTAATCATGAGGGCAACGAAATCAATCTTACGTTTCACATCCATTCTAAAACTCCTATTCTGAACGCTTTTGCAGTCGTAGAAAACGCCTTTGTAGCGTGTATTTAGTACGCGCTATAAAAGCGTTCTTTACGGTCGCGAGAGCGTTCAGATTAGCAGCCGAGGGACAGTTAAAAAATCTTTAATAATTATCATTTCAAGTATATTTTGCTCCGTGCTCGAACGGATGCAAAATGTAGGTCTGTAAGTGGAAAAAAACAGAACACTAGACGAGTGTTTTCGGCTAGATAGCTACTCTCACGTAAATCTTCTGAAAAGGGAAATGGAGTAGAGAGAAGTCCGCTCCGAAGTGTCATGATTCATGGTTGGCACGTTTGCCTACCTACTTTATTTGTTGTTTTTATTTTATTTTTGCACCATAACAGACCAGGAGGCCCAATTACAGTGGTGAATTACATCACAAAACACCCAGGCTTGAGAAAAATTACATTGAATTTTTCTTTTCTCACTGGAAATCGAACCCGAAATCTTATGTTTGTATCTATACATTGTTTTCGCAGGAACTGAATCTGGAAAACAGTATTGTGAAGATATGTATTTATTTATTTAAACGCCTTGTAGGCTTTTACATGTTTTACATATATTTATATTAAAAGAACTGACATATATTTTACACAAAAGTAGCAAAAAATTGAAAATGAAGTAATAAGAAAAAGAAAATAAAAATATATAAAAGCTAATCTTACATATACATACATACACATATTCCAGTAGATAAAACAGATGTTCATTTTTCCCATCGGTTATATTAAAAGAATCTTAAAATTAGAAGAATGTAGAAACATAATAATTAAGAATACAGATATAAGTTAATAAAAGGTATACAATATATTACAACATAGTATTATTTAAGTATTTAAATTTGGAGATAATAAATTGATACACTGCCTTTTAAAATTCAAAAGCGTTGTATTAAATATATCTATTTCATTTGCGTATTCGTTTGCAATCACATGAATTCTCCTCATAGGCGAGTGTGCACTGTAGTTAGTTGTAGATTCATTTATATAGAAGAGTTTATTAAATCGAGTAATCCGGCTGGGCACTCGCAAGTTAATTAGTTTTAAAATTTCGGGACAGTAAAAAATTGAATTAAATATTTTAAATAAAAATAACAAATCATTTAATTTTCTTCTAGTTTCTAATGTGTGTAAATTTAAATATTTATTTAAGTATGTATAATTAATATGTTCAACTGGAATACCTGATTTAAAATTAACGAAACGTAAAAGATTATATTGAATTCTTTCGATATTATTTATATGCACTTTATAATATGGTGACCATATAACCGAGTTGTATTCAAGTTGGCTACGTAGGTACTAAAGCAACATATACTAATTTTCATTACATAGACTGAGTCAAAGTCTCTAATCGTTCGCAACAGAAATCCAAGAGTTTTCATGCTTTTATTAGTTATGCTCTGTATATGTTTAGTGAAGTTTAATTTTTCATCAAATATAATATGTACCGAGATCAGTCATTTCGGTCACTCGATCTAAATTTATAGAGTAGTTGAAAGCAATTGGGTTCTTATTTCGGCAAAAAATCAAAACTTTGCATTTGTCAACATTAAGGAATAAATTGTTCTTTTCACACCATACATTCAAACATGCTATAGGTAAGAAATTTGACGAATAGTTATTTTAATATTGATTTTCTATCACTCTCGCAAATGCTTTCTTGATACTGCGAAAAAGAACTTCACATCGGACAGATTTTGCCTTAATAAAATCGGTAAAATCGACGATTCGCTGTCCCGTTTCAGCACCCCAAAAGTAAACAGTGAACCGATTTGGTTGTTGTTTTTAAGAAATAGTATGAGAACGAAATGTTATGTCGTTAACTTTTCCGTTTTTCAAAATTATTTAACATATTTTTATACCGCACGTCCGAAGACGGCGGATAAAACCGGGCGCTTTTTTGGGTTATTGGATGGTCTTAGCTCCCATAAGAAACAATTTATAAAAAAAAAAAACCATAGAGACACGCCAATGGTAAATATCGATATTGTGTAAAATTTTAACCACTTTTCCTCTTAAGGATTTTTTCCTTTTTTGATAAATAAATAAAAAATATTTTTATACCCAGTAATTTTTATACATATGTGGTGGAATCATTAATGGAATCCCCATCCTTGATGGAATTCCCGTGTTCAAGTTCGTTAGTGGGTGATTGCACTAATAGGTCGAATAACAAAATAGATATGTTCCGTTGCCGACGGTAAATAAGAGACATCGGGCTTTAGAAAGAGACTGTCAGCCATAATCGGCAAACTTCGACTTTGTAAAGCGTCGCCTCTGTCGCACGAGTCGATATGGATGAATGACAAAAACGACGCTGTCCGTCATTAAGACTAAGACTAGAACCACAGATTTATATGGAATAACAAAAATGCTCAATTTAGATGAATTAATTTACACAGAAAGGTCAATATGATATTTATGATGAAAGATAATAAAATAAAGACAAATATTAAATTTAATTTTAACTACAATATACATAAAATAAATACAAGAGCGTCAAATAATTTAACTTGCAAACAACCTATGACTTACAGAAAAGAAGCAGTTTTGTGTATACAGCAACAAATTGTTACAATTCACTTTCTAATGACCTAAAAATATACAAATCATATACATACTTAAAAATCATCTAAATAAAACAGTTCTTACAGCCCGTGTGACGAGTGATATGTGGTGTTTTTTATCGACTTTTTACTAAAACTATTGTGTCATAATATATTATATCCCCTCATACTAGCACTTGTGCTGATTGGGAATATTTCGTAGAAATAAAATATGTAATGTTATGTTATGTGTAAAGTTTAAAAACGATGTATTTTGTTATAAATAAATAAATCTAATCTAATCTAAAAAAAATAATAAAGATATAGACTAAAAAATCAATTAAAGACTAACTGCCATATAGCTATAAATCTGTTATTGTTCGTATCTCCCGAAAACTTATAAAAAAATCTAATATAAATTTAAAATGTTGTAAGCCATTTACCAGTCCTGAAGATGGCTACTCAGGCGAAAGCGCTCGTCGGTCAAATAAAACAATATAATAAAACTTAATATAATAATTTTTAACTTAAAATTCTCCGTGGAAATTCATTGAATTTATTATAAAAACGGAAGACGAATGATACTTGAATTCACAAATTTGTTATAACCATCTCTTTCAGGACATATGAGGTAAAAACTTGATGTTACTGCAAAGGTAGATATTTAATTAATAATCTTCCAGTTGTCGTAGCGAAAAAAGAGTTAGATACACGTACAGGTAATTAAATGCTGATTGCGAATCAATAAATAAATAAAAAACGACAAAATGTGAGTTGCGTCGGTTTAAGCTCGCACGGCAGCACCGTGCTCGCTTTGGAGTAATATTTGTACCTGTTTCCTTTTTGATTCGATGAGCTCGCTTGAGTTTCCTCAATAAGACAACATATTTCCAATTAACCACAAACAAGAACGGATAAGAGTATGCTGCTGTATTTTACACAGTGAAAAACCACTTTTTATCTGATTTCTTCGTCCCCATTTCACCTGCTAGTCTTCTCGTACCGCAGTAAACAGGTTGTGTTAATTTGCGACTGACGATCATTGTATTCACTTCAGAATAATTCCCGGATTCCACTCGCCTCGTTACTATTCTCTACTGATAAATTCCGCTATGCATTGTAGACCTCCATTAAATGTAAATGATACAATAGGATATGCTTTGCTGATCTGGAAATTAATTAATATGTCAAACACACATACGCTTATAAATAATACTGAAGTCTACCCTGCGTACTTATAATCTTAATCTTCTGATTATTTTGTAATTCAACCCGCCCATCGAATAATGTCGTATCTGAAATGGAAATGTAGATCTGACATTATTCGTAGGGCGTGATTAATTCTTGATGATTTCAACAGCGAACCATTTAAAGCTGTTAGTTATTCATGTTTAAATTAATTCAAATTACTTCGAAATCATTGTCTGCAGATTTTCAAGTCGTCTTCTCTTTCTGAAGAGGTTGTCCATCAATGTTGAATTCATCAATTTTTAACTTAAATGTTAATGCAATGTCAGCATACGATTTCTGTTAACATTATGACTTTGAAGCTCCATGAAATGTGGTTTTTACTCTTTAGGATCTTCACATTTCCTTGTTAGATCAGATGCAGTCACAGTTTCAGATGATAATTCTCCGGTAAAAATCCTAAACTAGAAATGGATTGAAGATATGACAATATGTCCGCTTAGTAGTCCAGTTCTTGGCGTGTTTGACTACCATACTTCAGGTTCCGGGTTCGATTCTCAGCAAGTTGACATGAAATATTCTGATTTCGGAAGGTCATTCTTTATTTTTAAAGGTGTTAAAATTGAATGGTCCCTGCAGAGCGGTTCTGAACGCTCTCTAGGGGATATAGAAAGTGTTCTGAATTGCACTTCTGAACTGGTTTTGAAACGTAAGACTTATTACCTTGCGTTCATGTATTCAACGTTCAAGATACGGTGCAATCGAAGTACCGATTCAGGTGGTGCGTAGGACACCACCGCTGTAGTCTATGGAGAGAAAAAAAGAAAACTGTATATTAGAATTGCGGGTGATTTGATGTTAAAATACTGAATTTGCTGCAACGTCAATCATACGCTGAGTTTTAACCAGTTTTTTTTTCTTTTATTTAGGAAACATACAATACAGTTACAAAGTTTTATATTTTACACAGTTAGACTTAACTCTAATGGACCAGTGAAGTTTCCATATTATAAAGTAATTATATGTAAGGTTATTAATTAAAGTACAAAAAAGAGAAGGAAAAGGTTTAAATATTAAAATTTAAGTAAAAAAAGTTATTTTAAAGTTTGTACTTAGTATTTACAAATGGAAATAATATTAAAAATGAAGAAAATTTGTAAAAGTAATTAAAAGTTAAGAATTAAAATAAAGAATGAAAAACATGCTTAGATGTAAAAATAAAATAAAATAGTAATAACATTTTTAAAAAAGGAAAAACATAAATATACACATACATATTTTAAGGGATTCAAAGAAACGATGAAAAGAATATAAGACAATAAATTTAAGTCAATTTGAAAAACATCTTCAAAATTAATAATAGAGAAAGATATCAGAAGTTTAGTGCAACGGGAAATTGGATGCATAAAATATTTTCTTACGCACGGTAAAAATTAGAGCATTGAATTGTACGGCGAAGTTTCTCTAAAATGTATGAAAAAATTCATAAAAATGATATTTAAAAAATAAACAACTTTAAACGTCGTCACTGGTTATCCGAAATCAACCAATGACAGAGTGTTGTGATACATTTCCGGTTACCGGGAGCCAACGCACCGTAGAGGATTTGAGACGTCACAGGGGGCGAAATTTCAAAATCACAAAACCTAAAAAAATCATTGCGCTGATAATACGATACGTCTATTAACAAATAAATAAAAACACTAAACTTATTCATTGCATCTCGCAGCTAATAAATAACTTCCCTTGATTTTTGGTGTAACTCCAAATCCTGGGTACCTACTTTTGTATGCACATATAAGCAGACACGTGGGATCAAGATATAAATCATCTCCGGAGTTTAATATAAGGCACGCGCAACGCAACTGTTCTGAGCATAATAAGCGTCGCGCGTTCAAACCTACATATTCTGTGTTCGGACGCAGGGCTGGAGCCAGGAGTTGGTATTGGAGGGGGGGAGTGGACACTTTATACAGGGTGTTTCAGGATCACATCGCATTGTCTAGATATAACCCTCGCCGTATCTTAAATCGAAATAAATTCGACTGATATTTTATCAAGAGAACCTTTTCGAGAAAGGATAATGGAAGACGCATTTATATGGCTCGCATGTCATTGGCTGGTTAAAGTGATCAGTTTATAATATATTGCGTAGCATTCATCTTAATAAACTCAAAAAAGTACAACTCTTCTAAGAACGGTCGCCTGACACTTCTACTTAGGGATGTGCTAACTGCCTCGAATCCATGAAATTTTAATTTTAGTTCCATAAATCGGCTTTTTGTAAGAAAGTATAAAACGACTGGTATAAAAGAAACACCTGTTTAGGTACGCAGAATTATAATTATGTTGTATTCTACATTAAATTTTTTTTTTTATCAATTTTTAAAGGATATAAAATAGGTAATTAAATGTTAAAATAAATTGTTTTGACAGCGGGAGAGATTTAAGTGGGAAACTTCTCTTATTTTTTTATTTAATGTAAACTAACTGTGAAGTTTACTGTTTACCATATTGATGTGCCATATATTTATTTTTAAATTATTATGTTTCTGACCTTATGTAATATTTATGGTGATATACTCACATGTCTGTGTTAACAAATTATTCGCTCCAACACAGAAATTTTGGTCCCATAGAGTTGTCTCAAAAAAATAATTTATTATTATTCTAATAAAACAAACTTCAAACTGTCACAGGGTCGCGTGAGTCACATCTTGCTGAAGGGTGTGATTCTATAAAATGCTGCGAACGCCCAGTTGCATTCTACCGGCAACACTACTGACTAGTCCTACTCGTCAGCGTCCACGTCGCGAACCCCGGGCAATAGGATCACACTCGGTGTGATCACTGTGGATAACGATAGAAGTTTTTGGAACCTCCAAACCAGAACTTACCAGCTAAGGGAAAGTAAATCCGACGGAAAATTCCAACACTACTGACTAGTCTTACTCGTTAGCGTCCACGTCGCGAACCCCGGGCAATGGGTTCACACTCATAACGGTGTGATCACAGTGGATAACGATAGGAGTTTTTTGGACCTCCAAACCAGAACCAACCAGCTAAGGGAAGGTACATCCGACAGAAAAATCAACCAGAGGAGGCAACGGGAAACCAATCTGGTCATCCTTTCCCAGGAATCACTTTGGCGAGTACTTCCAATAAGCAGTTGTCCTGGCTGCGGAATATAAGAGTAGCGCAGGACTGAGATGCTATCGCTGTAGGGATCGCCAACGTCGGGGGGACCTGACAAGGCAACGCAAGAAGAAGATTATTATATTAATTTTAAGCGAGCAGCCTAAAGCTGATATGCTTACATCTATTTTAACGAATGTTAATTGTTGGTGCACTTTAACTATTCCGAAACAAATCTAGTCCATTTTTTAACCTATTATTGAAATCACTACATATTGAAATCAACTTTTGTGACAGCTTATTCCAACCATCAATAATCCTATTGCTTTGGAAATGCTTCCGTGGATTTGTGTTGCCTCGAAGACGAACAGAAGATCTTGTGTAAGCTTGAACATGGGATCCAAATTTGGGCAGCTATTGTGACTGTTGAGTATCTTGTATGTCTATCAGGTCACCCCTTTCTCGCCGTTCCTGCAGCGTTGTGTATAAGTACTGTATACCAAGTTCTGTTACATACCCATCTCTTATTACTCATTCATTATTCACGATGCAATGCCATGCAACTGTTCTTCGTGTGCTTGGAAGGGTTTCGATTGGTAACTATGTCAGTTTCTCGTGTTGCTTTGGCCCGCTGCCAAAATATTAAACTTAATAACGGCTTCCTTCATGTCTCCTTTTCTTCACTGCTGACTGCATCTGATGCAGTAATCTTAATTGCTTTAAAATAAATCATCCACCTTAATTTATCATCATCGTTCTTCATTCCGCACCCAGTGGTGCATAGGACACTTGCATTGGTAATCCAAATGCAGCGTATTTTGATCTTCTTTTACACGAAGGTAAGGTGATCTAGGAACAATGAAATATTGCAGTTGAAAAAACCCCTGAAAACAGTGCCTGGAATCGAAACCAGGACCCTAGGAATGGTAAGCGAACGCGTCCACTACTACGCAACTTATCTGCATTCGATTTCCTTATTCAGGATGTTTACCTGAGAGTTGTCATCAAGTTGAAAAAACTCGTCCAGGATTCTGGTTATTTTTACACATAACTGTATTCTTCATCTGCCCGGACACAGGCTTTTGGTATTCCAAAATAGAAATCCGCATTTCAAATTGTCTGATTCTATATGCTTACTCGTTAAATCACTGTGAAAAAATATTTTAAATTTTCATTAAAATAAAACAATTTTTTTTTGAAATACAAAAAAATATATAATTGAGTAGGTGGTTAAAATTAAAGTTGTTTCATTTTAATTATAATGTTTAACTACGATAAAAGTGCTTCAAACATAAATTGAAAATAGTTTTAAACTTGTAACGGGTATTTTTATGAATATCTTCCTGGCTAATAAATCAACACAAAAATCACCAAAATGTTTTTCCCAACGCTGGCTGATGCAGTAAACTTCCGTCATCATCACCAAAGTACTTTCGAAACGACCCAAATTTTTACCGAACACGGACCTATGAGAAGTTACCTATATAGGTTTAAATTAAGGAATGATGACTATTGTCCATGCGATGATATTTCTTCACAGAGTATCGAACACCTGTTATTTCAGTGCCCAATTTTTAGTTTACAACGCCATAATCTTGAAGCAGAATGCAGAAAAGATGGGATATCCCTAACAGATATCCACACTGTAGTTAAAAGTAGTTATCACGCGCCATTGTTCTTGAACTTTGCAACAATGGTGATTGGACTCATAAAGGTAATAAACCAAAATCAGTGATCGAACATCCCATTTCCAAGACAAACAAAAACTATTTTTTCCGAGTACCTAAGCCTTGTACATGACACGTAAGGCTACTAAATACAGGGGTCCAAATATATATTTTAAAAAATATAAAAAAATCAACACAAAAAATACCTTTGCTGATAAAAGGCAGCATGCTTTTTATTGCATCTGATAAAAATCTTATAAGTTAAAAAAGTGACGAATCATTTTGTCGTGTGAGAATAGGTCAGTAACCGAGACATGTTTGACTTGTGACTGGCGATGATGGAAATAAATGCATTAAGTAACAGGAAATGCACTTGCTTAGCGCAGCTAATGCAATCTTACACGGACAGTTAAATTGGTTAATTAGTGCAAGCAACATAGGCAACGTTGTACGCAGAAAGTGATGTCTAATTAAATTTAAATAATTGCAGTCTTAAATATGTGGCTTGGATCCATAAGGGCCAATGTCAGATCTTTTTACCAACAGTTTGTAGTGGCTCGAAGACAATTAAAATACTTATATTATGTTTAACTAAATTAAATATGTGCAAATTAAACAAACAGAAAATGTTGAGTATAGTACTTGTATTTGGAGGTAGATGACAAATAAGCATGGGCAAAACTTATCAAAGCGGTGAAATGAAAAAACTGGGTTTGATTATTGAGCTAATGAGAAGAACCTTTGATAAAATAACAAAATAAATGATATACAATGCAACAATGTTTTGAGTATGTCCAAATGTTCGCAGACTGGTTGGATTTCCTCCCTAGGGAGTTATTTAGATCTAACTTTGTTGCAACAGATAGGGAAAACATTTTTGAGAAGAGAATATGAAAGTCTAGGCATTTGCAGGGCTTATGACCTGTCATTGGCTAGTTTAAGTGGCCACTTTACTTTACTGTGTAACATTCACGATTCTGCCTATCTTAAAACCTTCAAAATTTTTCAACTCTTCCATCTTTTGACTTTGGTGAAGTAAAAAAGCTGAAACCTTTATTATTTGCTTTGCCTCCATACTTTCACACTTAACATATTAGTGAATAATATTGTGCCTCAGACAAAGAAACACGACAGCTAAAATGATATATAAGACAAAAAACAATAAATAAATAAAAAAAATTGAAGTGCAAGATACGCTTTTATTAGAAAAACTTCGCCCTACCATAGGGTATTTTCACCAGTCCGGAATAACGTTAAAAATATTATATATATTTAGAGCGGATTTTTACGATTCTAATGATATAACTATCGATGTATTCAAAACAAGTTTTCATTTATAATTTTCGGATTTAAAAATGAGCACATAGATAACGGCTCGCAGTTGGCATCACGTCATTTTGACGTCACGCATTATGACTGCCGACTGCGCTTCTAGTAAAGATTATGTACAAGTTTGGCGCCCAAACGTCATACGTGCCGTTTGCCCTGCAGGGCGCGAAACGTCTCCTTTTCAGGCAATTCAAAGGATGCATATTTTAAACCTTCCTAGAAAATTTATCCGATGTCGCACAAAAAAATATTAATACCGTTCTCATCGTAATTGTTTACTTATTTAAAAACAAAAATAGTATTAAAAAATATGAAAGTATTTATAGAATTTCCCGGAGCACTGAACTTCCTCATTTTCTCCTAAAAAAGTCCCTATTACAATGGTAAGTTAACAGAGTTATACTAAGTTGTCTATAAAGTAAAATTCCATTTTCAGTACGAAAACGTATGAAGTTTCTTCGTTGGTAATCTGTAATTAAACATGTTTCAAAACATATTTTACGGGAAAAGTCAATTGTTCATACAGAAAATTCTATTTTGTACTTGCATATATATTAATTTTAATAAAGTAGTTAAGGGCAACGGGAAATTGGATATTAAAAATGGTTTCTTACGCGCTGTAAAAATTGGATCATTTAATTGTAAGGCGAAGTTTCTCGAAAACGCATGAAAAAAATAATAAAAACGATTTTGATAAAAATGAACTACTTTAAATGACGTTACTCGTTCTCCGATATTAACCAATGACAGATTGTTGTGTTACATTTCCGGTTACAGGGAAGCCAACCCAATCAAGACAACTCGCCGTAGAGAACTTGAGACGTCGCAAGCGGAGTAATTTCAAAATTACACAACTTTAAAAAATCAAAGCGCTGATAGTACGATACGTAAATATATTTTAAAACATTTTCGACTTAGTTTGATAGTCTATTAACAAATAATAATATAGGAAAAAAAACTGGGACCTTACGCTAGACTCATTCGTCTTTAGAATCGCATGCGACTTCCGTAATTCGACGAGTGACAGCATTCCTGAACCACCCATACGAATACAGTCGATTGAAAACCAATCGACTTCATCTCGAGTGCCCCAAAGCACTCGACATTTACAATCGAATGCGACATCGTATCTTCAGCTGTCAAACTTCCTTCTTGTAAAAAGCTCGGCGTTTATGTTTGAATGACGAGTATGTATTTTTGTTGTACTTAACTTAAAATTTACAACACTGATCAATATTATAATGATGACGTATCAACAAATGTGCAACAAAAACAACTGTACTTTTTTTAAATCCAATATCAAATGAAGCTTCACTAGAAATATTATTTTAAAATTATTTAATCGCTCGTCGTATTTGAGATATAATCGTATATTATACAATATGTTTTTAAAATCCATTAAATGCATATGAAATATTTCTAATAACATGTAGATGCATGTTATGTCAAAGGCAAATAATAACTATAAATGTTGCAGTGTCAAACATTTCATAATATTTCATACACAAAATATTTGACGGAAGAAGTCTGACAAGACACCATAAAAGTTGTTGTGTTGCAGAAGAGCCATATATAAATACTGATTTGTAAGTGTTGCCACTTTCTCATTCGTCTTTGTAATTAAATTGTCGGAGGGCTTTCAAGAATAGCATTATGACCAAGCAATCGAGATGCCCAATCGACTATTGTCGAGTGGGTGACAAAATGTCACATCTTTCCAGCATAAGGCTCCTGGACTCCCTCATTACTATACACAGTAAATTCAGATTTTGTTTCAATTGAGTGCCCTTGTACCACGTTTAATATCTTTAAAATTCCTGTTCACATTTTTCATATAAAATACAATCGTACAATGAAAATTTCGAATTTTCTCGTCTTCTTTTCAGTGGAATACTCCCGTCTCATCCCATTATGCGTGATTATTCATAAATGTTCATTTTTTATTCGTTGCCGTTAAGTAAATTGCTTCTTCCTGAATTTTAATATCAATCGACAAAAATTGGCTTCATTTTACAGCGAATCTTTTCTCGATATTTGATTATACCCGCAGACATAACATAAAATATAAATATGGATATTTTAAAGAAAATGGTCTGCGTTATAAAATGGTGCCTTGTAGAGGTCGTCCATTGCCCTATATTTTTATTGGTTTCAATAATAATTCGTTGTTTCTATTGTTGTTTTTCTTTGTTGAGCTTTATTAGTTTTACAATTTTACCGTTGAAATTATCGCGGGAATTCAAAATTACAAATTTAAAAATAACTTAAGTGTCGCAATAAAACATATTACTTAAATCTTTTTCATAGTAATTGTTTTTAATTTGATTTATATTTATGGTGTAAAAAAGTACTGTTTTCTATGTTTCTTATATAATGTTTTCCTACTATTTCGGATGTACATATTTACTATGTATGGTATTATGTATTGTCAAAAAACAAAATTCTTTTTATGTACGGTCCGAAATGAGCTTTTTTTTAATAACTCCCGAGAGTACAATATGTACTTTATGTATTATAAATATGTTCTATTAATAATAAAAAATATATTTACATAAATTTATGCTACTAACAATTAGCAAAAAAGTGATATTTCCCTAATGTTTTGTAAATGGAAATTTTGGTTATTCTGCGGCCGTTACGTGATTTGTCACTGGCAGCAAAATTTAGCAAAAATCATTACTGTTCGATCTCTGGAATATCGATTCTAAAGCGTAAAGCAAATCATTCCAGCTAATTTATATTTAATTATCACACATTTCAAGGCTTCCCTGGACCATTCTTCTACATTATCCGTTGCCGAATTCGTACACCATTGTTATGCGTATCTGACTGTTGGCTCGACCTTGCTTTGTGCATCACAGAATGGCGCAGACACGTTAGCCCTGATAGCCACTAAATAGAGATAATTAAATCCTACACATTCTCTTGGCAAAAACGTGCATTCATTTACGAGGATTTCTCAGAGTGAAATTTTTCACGAGTATTTTGCTATTTGATGAGCACATAGCCTTTTTACAGTAACAGAAAACCATCACAACGATATGTTGATTGTAAATTTAGCAAACATATTACAACAGAGATGGAGCACATTTTAAATAAAATAAATAAGGGGGTTGAATCAAGTTATTGTCCACAAAAATTTAGACAAACTCAAAACACTGTTGGTAAATTGAGTGGATTTTAGTTTTTTTTGTTTGTTTATAAATCATACAATACAAAGTTTAACACATATGAATTTTATTCCCAGGAGTTACTACATCTCAATTCGGGACTTAAATAATATTATTAACATTAAAAAAACACACACACATTTAGAACAATCAAGAAACAAACCACATTCGGTAGGGTTGGTATTTATAAAAATCACATTTAATTTTTCATTCTTACTGGGAATCGAACCCGCACTTTCTGAGCGTGAGTCAATCGTCTACCACTACACATGGAGGCCGCTGGAACATTTAATATTTCATAACTGTGTGGTTTTGGTACCGTTTTTCTGAGTGAAAGATTATTATTTTCTTTAAATTTATTTTTAAAATAAATATGTCCAAATATATAATTTTGGGAGCCAATTTCAACGACTTGTTCTGAGTGAAAGACTTGATATTAGAAAATGGGAACAGGGAAATATCACATACTACGAATACCGATTAAAATATATGAAGTGGATTTAGAATAATGATTTATACTTTCAAAATCAATATGGATATTATGAAGAAATGTTTTCGTACATAAATGTAAAAAAGAAATTCAATAAAAATACGTTCGTAGAAAAACGCGACGTGTTTGGTCTTAGTTGTTGTGATGTCAAGATTCGTGATACTCTTCTTAACAAAATTCAATGGAAGGAACAAATTAACATGAATTGTGACGTATTAGGGGCGTGGCCAAAAGAATGACTGTTTTTGCGGAAATTCAACATTACGAATTTAAAAATATCTTTTGTGCTACTAATAATTAGCAAAAAAAAATATTTTTACTGGACCGTATTTCATAGACCTTTATTACTTTAAAAATGTAAACAAAAATTTATATTTTTCTATTAGGTTCGTACTTTAAGTCCCCGACACTAGCCACGGGACCGCAACCCGCAAGTAAGACCGAAATTTGCTTAAAGGCTGACTACCAGAGGTCTTAAAGAACGGCTTATGTTTGCCCGAAGGGCCAACCTAGAATAAAACAGTCGGCTGTCGCCTAACTGCTAGTTGTATTAATTTAGCCAAAATATGCAAATGAAGCAATTATACGCTAAAACAATACTCTCTTACAGATTCAATAACTTCTCTTACTCAAATGAAAGACATAACCCCTACAATACATCACATACAAATAATATAATCACTAGATCCTCAACACAAAGACAACTTAAACAAATACAAACTAATACCACTGTCAGACAAAGGGATTTTGAGTATTATTTAATTAAAATCTATAACCTACTTCCACTATCTATTAAAACAATTAATAACGAGAAAATGTTCAAAAAGGCTTTAAAAAAATGGATATTGGAGCTAGGTAGAAGTAAAATGGATTGTCTCATTCGCCCAAACCAATATGGAATCAACCGCTCCCCAAGTGTATAGCTTATGTTAGGTTTTTGTTCTTTCATTGTGCATTTTGTAATATAAATAATATAGATGTACATAAACTAATTATATACATAAACACGTAGTGTTGAAAACTGTCTGAACATTCTGTTAATTATCTCTGTTTATTAAGTTAGTCTTCTTTGTTTATTTTCAAATGCAAAAATATTAATAAAAAAAAAGTATATTGTTAAATTATGTTGTAGTATGTATGTGGGTGAATGTGTGTGTGTGCGTGCGAATGAGTTAGCGTGTGCGTGCATATGTGTGGATATTTATACATGCGTGCGCACGCGTGCGCATTTGCATGCATATGTGTATGCACTTATTTATAAAAAAATGTTTTATTTACCTTGATTTATGTTTAATATGTTTGATTTATGTTTAAATATATGTGTATTTTGTACTTAAATCACTAATATTGTAATCCCACAGCAAGCACAAGAGGTTGCTTCTTTTTTGGTGAAGTATTTCGTCTCGTTATTTGTTTCTGTACCTTTGCTTTATTATGTATTTCTTTTTGTTAACATGTTGTAACTTTTTTAGAATATTAAATAAAAATTTTAAAAAATAAATTAAAAAGAGTCCTTGGCACGGGTAACCCCAGTGAGGTCACATTATTTTTATTATTAATTATAATTTGTAAGAGAAAAAATATGAATAAATAAAATAAAAATGTCAGTTGTGTCTGTGGATAATTCTCCACTCTTATTTTCTTATATTTACTATACATTTTAACTTCAACCTTTTTTAAATTTATTTAGATAAATTCACTATATTTACTCTATCTTCCCGCTCCCGTAAATTGCCCAATACGAGTACAGATTGCGGGCCATTTTTAACACGGCGAACGGGGGACTAATAATGTAGAATAAAATGACTCCATAATATATGATGTATCTTCGCCGGTTACAATTTTTCTCAGCAAGAGGCTAAAGATCATAATATTACACGAGCTTAATAAATTGTCATGAGCGCCATAATTTGAAATGTGATATCCGAAACCGGGGCATAACGGATGGTCGTATTTGAGCGAGAAATTTGTTGCTTGTCATCAGTTAACTACGTACATTTTTTACAAGCTGAAAATTCTGTATTGAATAATAAAATTGAACATAGTAACGTAAAAAGCGTAATACTTTTTGACGCCAATTATAAATTATGGCAAATGTATCTTACTTTATCTTAACTGGAAATGTACCCGATTTTAATGTAAATATTTGGGATTTAAATTCGTATATGAATTCTCACATATGTACCTAACGTCAAAAAGGTCATCTGAAAAATAACTCATTTTTAAGTTTCCATGTTTAAAAATTTAATGCCTAATTTTAATTTGATAGTAGGCCTTCTCATATTTTAAAAATAGTGAATTTTTCCTTTTTTTATTTTAAATTTTATTTTTTCAAAATTTATTTTTTCAAATTCTCTTTCTTTTATTATTGAAAAAATCAAAACCGATTTTGACTGTATTCAAATTAAACGCTGAAACCATGAAGTAATAAATATTTCAACAATGTTTTAAGTATGTCACAATGTTTGTAGACTGGCTGGATTTCCTTCCTATTTAAATCTTAATTTGTTGCAACAGAGAGGGAAAACATTTTTGTGAAGGGAATCCACATGATAAAAATTTCAGCTCTTTTACTTCACAAAAGTCAACAAATGGAAGAGTTGAGGAAACGTGGATGTTTAAACATAGGCATACTGGTGAATGTTACACAGTGTGTTAAGTGGCCACTTGAACCAGCCAATGACAGCTCATAAGCCCTGTAAATGCCTAGACGTTCATATTATCTTCTCAAAAATGTTTTCCTTCTCTTCTGCACTGAATTTAGTAAATATCTGTCTAGTATATATTTATCGAGTTGGCGTTCATTTTGTAGAACTCCATTTTAGAATCCTAATATCAAATCATACGCTGGATTGAGCCTTCTAATTGTGTTTTTTTTTATATCTGGCTAAGACTCCTGCTTTTACATAGATTTAAAAAATCTAAGTAATTGTGAATCTAATTACCACCAGTAAAGCAGCACTAAAACAACAGTGTTTTTAAAAAAATATTTATGAATACATACATAATTATGGTAAACTATTTAGTTTAACCTCTAAATTATTAAATATATACATCCACTCAATAACACTCAATAATCAATAATCAGTTTCAGAACAGTGTTCTTTGATGTTAACCGACACATATGCAGTGCCTACCACTGCAGAAAGAGGAACGATCATGATTACTATTGTTATTATTATTATTACCTACGCCGTAACAATGGATTCAGTCTCTCAATTTCTCTCTCTTTTGAAGAAGTAGGTATCAGAATTAAATAAAACGTGTGAAAATAAGATCTATAAGATTTCCCGCGATTCGGAATCGTGAACGGAACGCAATAATTTGTTTAGCTCGTCGCTATTTCGGGTCAAGCAGTTATAAATCCTAATAAATGGCTGCTTTGCGCATCTCTAATCGCGCACGATGTTCACACCACTAGTACCAAATGCGAGAATAGCATTAGCGTTGTGAAATTGAAGTAAAACTGGAATAGCATAGCCCCGCGATTTCAAATTCTTTTCGGCTTTGGAACTTGGATCCCTAACTGACCGTAGTTATGCTCAAAAGCAGCCGGTCATAGAAAAATGAAACTAAGGTAATAGCACTTTTATTTATTAATATTAATAATATATTTTTTTATTTATTAATAACAAATTAAAATACAATATGACAACTAAATACATTTTTTTACATTAATCAAATACATATATTTACATTAACGTTTCCCATTACGTAAAAGAAATAAACAATTATTGTGTACATAATGGGGAGTGACGTCTTACAATAGATTATTTTATTTTAATCAATAAAATTTTTAGAATAACATAAATAAAATACAAAAAAGACATTAACGATGTTTTCAATCAGTGTTACATAAAGAAGAATTATAGATGTAATTTTTTACTTCTTTCTTAAATATATTGTATTCCTGACTGTACTTGTATGATAAGAGTGAATAATCGAATCTACACATTTGGAATGTTTTTGACATTGACAAATAATGATAAACAATCAATACATTTACAATATTTGAGTTTGTCCAAATGTTTGTAGACAAAATACTGGATTTCACCCCCTCGAGAGTCATTAAGTTTAACAAATTACAACAGGAATGGAGAATACCTTAGAAAAGGGAATATGGAAGTCTAGGCATTTACAGGGCTTATGACCTGTCATTGGCTGGTTTAAGTAACCACTTTACACACTGTGTAACATTCACCATTTTACCTATGTTTGAACATCCATAATTCTTCATTTCTTCCATTTGTTTCAGCTCTTTACCTTCACTAAAATCAAATTATTTATTGACAATTCTTGATGGAATTCCAGTGTAATGATGTAATAACTTTTATTTACATATATGTTATTAATTTAAACATAGCGGGAGAGCAATTAAAAATATGGACTGAAAGAACATTTCGCTTCACATAGATTAAATAACAATATATCAAACTATGCATCTCATTTAAATGAATTACAACATAATTTTGACAAATCAAAAAACATAAAATTTTTACATGTAGGACATAAAGGTCAAAAGTTAGATAGATTGGAAAGTTTAGAAATAAATAGTATAAAAAATAATAACGATAGAATTTTAAAAAATCAGCAGATAGAATTCAAAAACTCACCCTTTATTGGTAAAAAATTTATAAAATAATTATAAATAAAAGTGGAATAAACCTATAAAGTATTTTTATTATTATAATTCAAATGCAGTTTCAGTAGAAAAACTCAATATATTAATGTATTTCATTTTATGTGTTACATTGTAATTTGTTCACTGTTGTGATTATTTTTGTGTTACCATTTTTTTAAAGGTTCTTTGAACTGTCGATGAATAAATAATATAAAAAAAGAACACTGAAATTTCGGATCTCCAAAAAAACTCGTTAATTATTCAGAGAGAAAAATTTTAAATTTTAGAAAAATAGTCGGCATTATGAATGTACGAGTATTTGAAATCTATTTTTGACAATATTCAGAGATGGAGAAAATTTCTGAGAAGGAAATATTAATTTTAGAAGGCTAGGCTTACAGTTATAAAATCAATTTTTTGAGCTTTCTGACTTTCATAAAACTTCCTAAATCTTTCAGAATATGATTAAGCATTTGAAACTTGCTGTACTACAACTTTTCGCGATGTAAGCAAGCCGTTGAAAAGAAAAATAAAGCATTAATTCATATTTTGGACTCTATTTACAAAATGGCTAAAATATCATGCCCCTGTCTTTTTCGTTATTTGTATCCGTGCCATAAATTGTACGAATATCATCTGGCCATTGCCCAAAACAGGGTCGGCGCGGCGCCAATGTAATTCTCAATCGACCCATATCCAGAGAAAACACCGCTTCCCTTATCTTCATCCAGTCTCTGCACATGAATGTAGACCAAATTTAATTCGCGTCATTCTACACTCATTATAAATGCAGTCACGCGCGAAGACTGCATTCCTACGACGAATACAAATACGCATTTATCTCAAATAATTATTTAGTCATATTATTTTTGCTTTACAAAAGTTTACTACTACTACTACCATCACGCCATTTAGGCACAGAGAATGGACCGCCACACACGTCTATCCTGGCATTCCCCATACATGCCTTTCGGTTCTGCCCGCTTTTGACATGACCAGATTTAAGATTTTGGTTTATCTGATCATGCCACGTCTTCCTTGGTCGGCCTAGTCTCACGTTACCGTTAATTTTCGCCATACATACTTGTTTTACCATTCTTTCGTCGTCCATTCGTTCTACATGGCCAAACCATCTCAGAGACCCTATCTTAATCTTATCAATTATACCTGACTCAGATTTACATCTCGCCTGATTTCATTTTTCGTAATCCTGTTATACATTGATTTCCCACAAATTCGATCGCATTTCAACCGCGTTCACCCGGCTTTCATCTTTCCTCTGCCAGTTCCATGTTTCACTTCTATACATAAATGTCGGAACTAAAACTCTGCTATGCACTGCCAGTTAAGCTTCGATTGACATATTTTTATTAGCAATTACTGTGTTTAGTGCGCCGTTCATTTTGTTGCCCGCATTCACTACCCTTACAACATCTTTTTCTACTCTCCCATCTCTTGAAAACAGGCTTCCCTGATACACAAATTATTTTATTGTTCGATACATTCGTTGTTTATATTTATTATGCAGTCAGTAGCCTCACTTCCCTTTTCACAAAAGTTTTATTTTTATTTTAATCAAACAAAGTCAAAAACGCTTTTTTTTTATCGTATTATCTTCGCTATTTCATTTTTTCTTGAAGTCTTCGGTCGTCACGGAGCGCACTGTGTTTTAAAATAAATATTTTAAACAGTCCACTATTATAAAGATCTTTTATTCAGTAGAGATATTTACACCATATTTATTGAATTGTCTACAACACCAGCACACATTTTTCCATGATATTTTTTTTTAATTTTGGAATTTTGGAATCACTCCGCCCGTAACGTCACTCGATATCGTCGGTCAGTTATCCTGACATCTAAAAAGCCAACCTCGTACGTATGAAAACACACTAAACATGGTTTGGAAATATATCAAAACACAAAAATTAGTGGCTTATCTGCTATTCTCAACATATTTTTTAAACTTTCACTTGAACTGTGACGTTTTTAAGTGCCTATTTCATATTCATTAAAACGTTTTTTATACAATATTTGAGTCATTAAGATTAACAAATTACAGCAGGGATAGAGAATACCTTAAATAAGAGAATATGGAAGTCTAGGCATTTACAGGGCTTATGATCTGTCTTTGGCTGGTTTAAGTGGCCACTTTCCACACTGTATAACATTCACCATTTTGCCTATGCTTGAACATTCATATTTCTTCAATTCTTCCATTTGTTGATTTTATACGTTTTGAGAAACTTCGTTATACAATTAAATGCTCTAATTTTTGTCGCGTGTAAGAAATCATTTTTTAGATTCAGTTTCGTAGCACTGAACTTCCTCATTGTAGTACTTACCTGTAGCAGAGAGCTTGAAATATATCATTTTTAATGATTATTATGATTTGAACGAGAACCGTATTGGGATACCGAGATCCCCGTGTGTGAGGTGTGCTTCCTAGTCATTACAAGGGGCGCAAATCAGACACTCATTTAAAATTAGTAATTAAAGCGCTACGTTTGGAGTTATTCAATAATATTATTAAAATTAAAATAAAAACATTTTATTTTCAACCACTTATTTAAAAAAAAAATACTACCGGTTTCGAAGCTACACACGCTTCTGTGGAATTTGAGTACAAGTTCAAACGATCGTATTTCACATAAAGACTATATTTAATATCACCATATGTATTAGTTTTACTAGTATGTAGGCACCTTTAAAATTATAAAATTGAATTACGTTAATTCCTAAATTATGCCTTATTAAGGGAACGTGTGCAGCTTTGAAACCAATCGGTAATTAAATAAATAATAAATAATTTTAAAAAAGTATTATTAATATTTAAAGCATTCACGTTGTGGTCAAACATTTTACTAAATGTTATTAAATATTTGTATATAACCACTCACCGACTTTTCTAA